>NC_139027.1:141576676-141740830 GCF_964662115.1 Mustela nivalis | reverse complement strand
GAGTGTATGCACGAGTGTGGTGTGTGTGCTTGCACACTTACATTTATGTGTTCCAGCGTGCAGCCGTGTGCGCACACCACATGCATTCCTGCAAGTAGGGATTGTGCGTGTGTGTGCACGTGTGTCTCCATAACCCTTCGTACTGGAGGACGCTCTCAGCGGACCTGCTCCGTAAGGTGGAGTCCTTGGGTACGGGCAGAAGTGAGGACTCTCCCCGCTCTCATCCAGGGCCCCAAGGTGAGAATTCTCGGTGCCTCTGCTGTTGCTCAACGTGCGGAACAGAAGCAGAGTCTCCAGCAGCTGTACCTCTGCTCCGAGCTCGGTGTTCCCAGGCTGCGCTGGTAGATACCGCGGGGGCCTCCCTGAGACCATGCGTGGGCAACACTGCCCTGCTCTGGGCTATGGCTGAAATTGAGGGATCCTTCTGCCCCTGGCCTCCACCTGAAAGCAGTGCCCAGCTCTCAGCACCCCTAGGGCAGACTGCCAGCCTCTCAGGAGCCATCTCTTGAAAAGGATCAAAGCCACCCCCTCCTGCCAGGCACACGCCGCAGACAAGGAGGCTGAGCGTGGCTGCCTCATCGGCCTGACAGCCCCTTGTCTGGGGGCATCTTCAGTAAAGGAGGGGCAGGGCAGGGGGAGGTCTGGCCGACAAAGCTCGCAGTGCAAGCTGAGATGCAATTTTTGGATGTGTCCTCCATTGTCCCTCCCCTGATACTCTGGTTTTCTCCCTCGGATGCTGTGAGCTTTTGGAGAACCGGCAGCTGCACTTCCCGGCTAAGAACAGGGTGGCCACCCATGGTCACGAGGGGCAGAGGGCGGGAGATGACAGGAAGATCCAGGTGACTGCCCGTGACTCTGACCCAGAGTTGCGGTCCTGCAGCGACTGTGCTGGATTTCCCAGGTGGGTCCAGGGTTTGAGGCTTTCCCGCAGGTGGGGTGGATGCTTCACAGTGGTGTGGCTTCTTCATGAGTCGTTCTCCAGCCCGCTGCCAGCCCGGGGCACTGGGCAGTCCACGTCCGGTGCCATCGTGGGTGTCCCGAGTACGGGTGCCGCTCCTGGCGGCGAGTGGGCGGGGCTGGGGACCACCGGTGGCCAAGGCGCTCGGCTGACTGTCGCCAGCACCTGCGGGCAGACATCCTGACTTTGCCTTATGTCTCTGCCTCTCCTACCCAACGATAGCCTCCATCACAGCGTCTTACCAAAAATGCCTATTATAAAACGTTCAGAAATGTGTATTTACGGAGCAGCGGCGGTGGGAGGGTTGGGAAAACAGGAGGAGGGTGACCGAGTTTCTCACCTCAAGTATTTCATGTTAGACACGAATCTGGTTCTGTCCTGGTTTTTCCCCATTTCTGAGGCAGGGAGGGGTGGAGATGAGGTTTTTCTCCCTTATTTTTTCCCACATTTTTAATAAGCTCCAAAAGCCAACTGTGACGCAGCTGTGTTCCTCGCCCCTCCTGCTCCCATAAAGGCGGGATTTAATGAGCTTATCAATGTGCTCCTTTGCTGCGGCTCGAGTTCCGTCAGTTGGACGAGACGGTGTCATGGGTACGATGCCGCCGCCCGGAGACGAGTTGGAAGCACGTGGTTTCATCATCGAAACCACGGAAACGGTTTGTCCTGAATAACCACGTGGTGTTTGCCTGGGTAAGTAACGGTCCGTGTGCCGCCCGAGGGCTTACGAACCACTCGCATGGCGCAGGGCGAGCAGCCGCGAGCAGCCCACAGACCCCAGCCCTGCCGAGGCAGCCAGTGGAGAGCGAAAGCCAACGGTGGCTTCGCTGTCCTTCCGCAGATGGATCTAGTCCCTCCCCGCCTTGAGAAAATCCCAGCAAGGTGTTAGGTTCTGTCCGGGCGCACGTGCCTCTGCAGCTCTCAGCCGCCGTCTCAAGTACCTTCGCCCAACGCTCCTCGCGTCCGTGTCACTCCGTCAGCAAAGCGAACGTGGCACTAAGGTTCCGGGTGGGGAAAGGGTGTGGTTCTTCCTCCGCAGGGAAGGAGCCCGCGGCTTACAGGTGGCGGGAGCAGCGCGGGTGCTGGCGACCCGGAGCCACGTGCAGGCTGTCTCTTCCCCACACGGATGGCGGAACCTTGCCTGCCCAGCCCCCCAGGCCCCGCCATGTCCTAAAGGAAAGCGGCCTGAGGTGCCTGGCACCCACCCTCGGCTGCCCACCCCACGGGACGCCTGCAGCAGGCCAAGGCGTTTCTAGAGGGGATTCTGGTGCCAAGGACAGCTCTCGACCCGGAGGCTGCGGGAGGGAGCGCCCTTCTTCTGCGCCCGGCGCTCTGCACAGGAATGGGCTCCACATGGACCTTGCAGCCGCCCCCCACCCTGTGCGTCACCTGCCCAGAAATTCACCTGGGGAGGCACCAGACCGCAACCCAACAGTGGCTCCAAATGAGGACACAGGCCCAGTCGGAGGCCGGTCAGACAGGCTCCTCACCGGTGTCTCTGTGGGACGCCAGCAGCTGGCGACACTAGCCGGCCTGACCCAGGCCACACCTTCCGGACGCCAGCGCAGCTGTCCAGGTGTGCCCACGACTCAGTAGGTGTGCGGGCCTCCTCTCCCCTCTGCTTAAAGCAGGAGGCCGGCAAGAGCTCTGGCCCCTCTCAGCAGTGAAAGTCGGACTAACCGACCGGCCAGGACGCCCTGAAATGAGGCCTTGGTGGGGACAGCAGGTGCCTGGGCCGTCGTGAGAGCGTCCCTGGAAGACAGGCACCCACGGCCAGGAGGGGCCGCCCTGGGGACGCAGGCAGCGGCTCCACGTGCGTCCCCACCCAGGGTCCCCATGGCCTGCCTGACCGGAGGGGGAGAATGAATCAATCTATGAAAGCAAATCACCTTTTACGAAGTTAAGTAAAAGCTACTAGAAACGACACACTGCGTGCGGCAGATTTATACTCCCCATAACCGTCCATTCCGGGATGGAAACGTCTTAATGTGATATTAAAGAAGATCAAATGAAACTGTAATGCACATCACATTTGGAGTCAGACGCGGGAGGCCCCTCACGGTCGCACGGAGTTCCGACAGGCTCCACCTGCGTCAACCTTCCGGCGGCGGGGAGGGGGCTCTGGTGGGGGGGGGTCCGGCCGTGCAGCCCGCTCACCTGGCTCCTCTCCCCCAGCCGGGACCCTGGCCCCAGGTCTGCCCCCGCCCCCTCGACATGCAGTAGGAAGACCCCAGCCTCCCCGCGCGAGGGCTCAGGGGGGCCGGGAGGTGGCGGCCTGGCCACATGGTGCAGCTCGGCCCCCCCGTGTTGAGGGCTGCGTGGGGCGGAGAAGAAGAGGCGGGGAGCACACGCTGAGCAGCAGGACGGCCTCGGCCGCGAGGAGACCCCGGCTGGGCAGGAACGGCCCGGAACCCCTCAGGCCCTTCTGTGGCTCCTGGAACTCAGGTCAGATTCGCCCACAGGCCCGAGAAGCCCCTCACGCAGCAGGAACACAGGACTTCACTCTCGGGAAAAGGGTAAAAGCTAACCAACTGGCCTTAAACCAGGTACACCAAGATCTCTGCTCCCCTTTCCCAGGAAGGTCAACTCTCAGGATGCCCTGGGGGCCAGGGCTCTGCTGGCCTCCCCCTTGGTAGGGTCTGGGCCCGGGGCTGCTGTGCTGCTCTGTGGGAGCAGAGTGGGGTCAACCCCGGAAAGCCGAGTCGTCGGTAAAGGTGTGGTTAGGGGCAGGGCCGAGGAACTAGGCTCCCCGGCTCACGTCCTGGCTCCTCCAAGGCCCGGCAAGTTTGCCTTTTTGTGCCTCAGTTTCCCCGTTGTGACACGGGGGTGGTGCTCGCTGACAGAAGTCCACCGGAGACCAGTGAGCGAGTTCGTGCTGTGTTCAGCTGCCGGATGCTCCGCCCGGCGTGTCTCGAGGGGACCAGCGTGGGGCTGAAGCCTCCCCCACCGTGTGACTGTCCCTTTGTCAGTCTCTTGCTCCCCACACGAGTTTCCTAAAAGACGCGTCTGATCTGGTCATGCTGCCGTCGAGTGACCTCATTTTGGAGGTCGTTTTGTGTCCCCACTCTACGAGGTTCCCGAGGACGCACCGATGGGCCACGCTGTCCTGGTTCGGCAGAGCCCAGTGTCCAGCGGGGTGAGGAGACACACACGGGTCCCGCACGGTGTCAGCACTGTGGGAGCCGCAGAGCGAGAGGGACGCGCCCGGCCTCGGTGGGACGGAGGTCCTTCCTCACGCCCACGACTGCGAAGGCACCGTCTCGTGGAACTATTAAGAGCCATGTTTAATTCCCGATGAGGGCACAGGCCCTTCTCTGGCCTGAAAGAGCCTCCCACGTTCCCAGCGTGGTTCTGATCCACCCTCCCCGCGAGGCCCCGGGGACGCCGTCCTCGGATCCTTGCTGACCCCGAACACAGGTGAGTGTCGCTGCTCATCTGAACACTTAATTATCCTCTTCATTTTCGGGGCACAGTTTGGGCGATTATAATCCTATTTTCCCAACGAGGCTGAAAGCTCCTTCAAGTTAATGACTTCTCACGCGCAGGATGGAGGAGTCATTAAGCCTTCGGGATCTGGGGCTGGGAGGCCGGGGCGTGCGCTCCGCTTCACAGCTCCGCCGCTGAGCCTGACATCCCCGTCCCCGGGCTGATGGGATAGATGTAGGCCAAACGCCGGAGGGCCCAACCCCCCGGTCAACCCCATGAGGCGTGGCAGGGACGGGCGGCATGTATGCGGTGCCCGTCGCGCCGTGGTTTGCCCCTAGTGCTCGGTGGTGACAAGTCTACGTGGAAGGATTGTCCCTAGTGCTCGGTGGTGACAAGTCTACGTGGAAGGAGCCATTATTTCCTCCACTTCGGAGCTGAGGACACTGAGCCCGGACAGCTGGAGCAACCTCCTGAAGCCTCACAGATGTCACGGGACGGACGCGGACTCTGGGCTGGGCTCCTGATCCTCATTTGAGCGGATCCCACCCCACTGCCTGGGAGTTGGGCACCATCACCCCTTCTACAGACTGTAAGAGTGAGTCCAGGGGTCACGGCTGTGTCTCCACTGAGTGGCCGTTTCCACTTGCCGGCACCCGTTAGGAAAACTGGAGGAGGCGCCCGGCAGCAGCAGGTGGACGGCTTTGTGGAAGTGATGCTCAACAGTACAGAGCCTGAGCCATGTGGCCTCTGTGGGGTCAGGGTCTCGTGGGAGCTCATAAATGGACAGGAAGGGGCGCCGGGCAGCCCAGCGGGTTGGTGGGCAGCTGCACGTCTGTGTCCTCTGAAGTGGGAACCCGAAGCCCTTTGGAGACGCCCTCGCAAGGACCTGCTCCGGGAGCGCGAGAGGGCCGTGACCCCTCTGCGTCCGCTCCCAGCACATCCCCCAGCACCAGCCATGGGACTGTCACCCTGGGGAAGGGAATCAAAGTCCCAGAGGCCAGAAATGGGGTGCGGGGAGGGGGGTGCTGAGAGATGCCCACTCTGTGTCCACAATGGGGGCAACACATTTCCCAAAAGCCACTGAGTGTTGGTAAGAGTGAGCTGAAGTCAGCTTTCAGAGACACGGGAGAGAACCAGCCTATACGAGGGTCGGACGTCACTCAACGTGAAGCTCTTTCCGCGCAGGATGTGAAAGGGAGTCTGAGGACCCCGAATCCTGCCGGGGAAGCCCCCAGGGCAGCGGGACCCTTTCACCGGTCAGGTCACACGAGGGATGATGCTGGCACTCAGCCAAACTAGAAAGTCAGCAGGACGCGGCCCGTGGCCGCAGGGACTGTGTCCCATGAGTGGGTGGTTGGAGGGACGGCCCCATTACAATGAACGAATAAGCGAGTGACTGTTGGATGGGTGGGTGGAGGGTGGGCAGACCGGGGAACGGACGGCCCCGTCATAGAAAATCCAGGTCTGTCCAGGTGCCACTCCGTCCTTCGAGGGCACGTTTTGTTCAGGGGGAACAGAGTGAGCCTCAGGGGTAGGTGGGGACCCTCCTCTGCCCCGTAGGTTGTTCTGCTTTATGAGGGGCATAATGGCGCCAGGCCTGCAGGCTGGCTGTGCAGGGCCCGTGGGTTGCCCGGTTTCGGGAACTCAGGAGAGCCGGTAAAGGGAAGCCGGTGGTGGGACACTGCCCCGCACCCGGACGCGCGACGGAGGATGGAGGGCTGGACCTCGCAGTGACCATCGTCACTTCCTGAAAGTTCCTTTGGAACCCGGAGGCCACATCTGCTGGGTAAAATGACGCGGTCCCCGAGAGTGACCAGGCGACACAGGCCACACCCTGCTCACGATGGGGGGGGGGTGCCTCAGGCCCCCATCACTAGGGACCCGACCCCAGAAAGTCCCCGCCAAGCTGCCGTGGTCACACCTGTGCTTCGGGGGGAAGAGACCAGAAAGATGTGCAGGCTCTGGACTGTGCGCCGACCTGAACTGAGAGCCGCTGCTACGGGAGCACCTCGCAGGCCCGAGTGCGGACCCCAGGCTGGCGGTGAGCGGGTTGCTTGGGGCGAAACACGGAGTGGGGGAGTAACAGGGAACACGCTTCCATCAGTCCTGTTCTCAACACTCTGCTTTCATTACCCGTCCGTTGGATTCCTCTGCAATCCTGCGGGGGGTGGGGCACGGCCATTATCCTCGCTTCATCGTCCAGGGCGCCGAACCGCCTACCCAGCTCCGAGGTTGGGAGAGGCGGGGAAGCGCTCACTCTGGAGGCTCCTCGGCGGCCCGTGGGCTGCAAACGGGCACCACGGGAGGAGCACTGGCAGGCCTCCGCGGACGCCGGGCACGCACCTGTGCCAGCCCCCGCAGCCCAGCAGGTGTACGGCCACAGAAACGGGTGCTGTTCATGGACACATGAGCTCTGACATGCCCCAGGGCCATCCTCAGCCAATGGGCACACAATCCTGGTCTCTGTCTGCCGGGGAAAAGCAAGCGTACGACGGACCAGCTACGCTACTCACAATGCCCCCGACGGACCCCCAAGCCCCACGTCCGGCCACAGAAGATTGTGCGCCCCAGGTTCACAGTCAGGCACACCAGTCTAGAGGGTTGAGTTTGGGCATGTGGCCAGCCTTCGGCCATGGGACGGTGGGCCCTGAGATTTGGGGTGAGGGCAGTACCTGAGATTGGGTTAGGGCGTTGGTCACACCGGGGTCTCGTTCATGAAAAGTCATCTGGCTGTGTGCTTACCACTCCCCCATTTTCTAGGGTGGTGTGGCCCAGTAAATTTAAGAAGTCCTGATTACGGAAATAGGACTCGTCGTAGGTTTGAAAGGAGACCTGCCTGATGCCCCGGCCAGCACGAGGCACTCCGGACCGAAGGCAGTTTTCTAAACAGGAGCTGGGCGTGGGCGTGCAAGTCCCTCTCAGCAACCCGGGAGCGGTGCCATTATTTTTAGTGACCTCTCTGGGCAAGACCATGGCCTGACATTTCACCAGCATCGGGCTCTGCGCTTTTACAACCAGGCTCGCCACTATTCTGATATTTTGCTTTAAAACAGCTCGGCTGCCGAGCTGTCTGCTTAATGACCTTGTAAACTCTTCTCCGTGATGCCATAACTCGGGGACATACTGGGGACAGAGGCCACTCCCAGGGTGGCGAGTGCACAGATGCTGCCTGCCGAGTGTGGCGCGGCCCCGCCACGGTGCCTCGGTTTCCATTCCACACGGAAGCAGTTTTGTGTCTGCCGCAAGGCTGTAGACACGAGCAGCCCAAGAGACGAGGGACGGGACACTGGCGTGCGTCTGATGTGGGCTCCGTCAGGGACGGCTGTTGTCTCCGGGAGGAAGACAGGGACGGAAGGAGCCCAAGCGGGGACAGAGCACGGACGGGCCGCTCCGCCAGAACGGGATGTGTGACTCCGCAGGCCTCTCCCTGTGTACTGAGGCCCCAGGGCTGCGGGAAGAGGAGGCCTGCGTCCACTCTCCAGCCGGTGGCCTAGCAGGGGGCAGGAAGAGCGTGGCCTGCCCGCCCTCCTGACATGGGCACTTGGCACCGTGAGTGGGAGGGAGCATCTGAGCAAGGGGCCGGCTAACGGAGGTGGCCTGGGGGCCTGGCTGATAGCAAAGGGGCTTAGAGTCTTGCCCAGGGACTGGAGGCAGGTGCACGGGGCGGCAGCCTGTGTGGAAGCTGGACAAGCCGGCCTTGGGGGAAGGGAGGGAGCCCATTAGATCAGCTTTCCGAAAAGACAACAAAGTCTGATGCAATGATTTTGTCTTTGTCTGTGATTGTGCTCAACACTCGCATTTTGTGATCCTACAAAATTCTCTTCATTAAGCAAGACTTTGAACTTGAGGATCAAGGCTAGGCTTCCTCATAACCTTTCAGACTCCTACTCAAGGGTTATGGAATTGGATCTGTGCAGTTGCGGTTAAGAGAGAGGCAGTGCCCTACGGGGGGCGGACTGCAGTGTGGCCTGGCACCCGGGGTCTGCTAGAATTTCTCTGCAGAGTGACGTTCCGTGGGCCAGAACCCACAGCTCAATCACGTGCTCAGGAAGGACTCTTGGGCCAGAGCAGGGATGCCCAATCCCTGCCCACCAGCATTTATGGCTTGAAAGGGAGGGGGTCCCCTCCCTTCTGCTGCAGAGGCACAAGGTACCCTACCTGGCTGGCTTTGCGGGTGGGTGTGGCCAGTGGGGCTCTGTGGGCCTTTGTGGACCGCTGACTCCTTCCGAGCAGACTCAGGCCATGCGGGAGAGGAGGCCCCCCCGCAGCCCCGGACCCGTGAATGCGTGTGGAGGAGGAGGAGGATGGCGGGCTGGACAGCAGGACGCTGGCTGGCTGAGATCCCAAGCCTTTCTGCTGGCTCCAAACGTGAAAGGAAGAAAATGCTGCACTGCACACATCTCAACACACGATTCTGAGCCTTGTGCTGAGCCTGATATTTTGAGGGCAGCGTGGGGACAGTGGCACCTGGTTTCCAGGGTGTGAACCAGCCCCTTGGCCCAAGGCTCAAGGCTGTGCAGCGGCCAAGGCAAACTGTCCTGCGAGCCCCGTGAGACCCGGCCCTTCGCGCCAGCCCACAGCGGCCGCCGTCACCTCTCAACGCCACGTCCAGAAAACATCACATTTACGATCGTCTAAATCCTCTGGACCACAATTCCAGAGCTGCTCTCGAGATGATGAATATTGGGGCCAAAATTCCATCTGCATTTTCCGAGGCAAAATAAATCTACGGCTCTTAACTCCGCTTGCCTGCCGAGGCTCCTGTCAGTATATCACCGGCCAACTGCGGGCCCCGGACATACGTGGCTTCAGTAAAAATCTGGTCACTCAGTTAATGGCCTTACCCCTGCTCGGATGGAAGCGGGTGGACCCTGGGGGGAACAGGGGTGAGCAGGATGGGGACAGCCATCCTCATAAAGGGGACAGTGGCTGCTGGAGGCAGGGGCCTCGTCCCAGCCGTGCAGACATCCCCGGGTGCGGCTCTCAGAGTCTGCATGTGGACTGGCTCCCAGGCAATGCCCCAGCCTGGAGGCAGCTCGCAACTAGGGAAGATTCATGCCGGAGGCCTGGACAGCAGCTGCTGTGGCTCGAAGGGCACGTGAAAGAGACACAGACAGCTGATCCGAGATTTGACTCTATGTGCGCGAGAGGCGGGGAAGGGAGCTGCAATCAACTAGGGCTTCCTGGAGGAGGTGATGCTTGACGCTGGCCTCGAAGGGCGATGTGCGCAACGGGTGCCGGGGCCAGGAAGGCACGCGGTGGGGCAGGAGTGTGCAGGAGGTTCTGCGCAGAGGGAGGAGGGGTGTGGGACGGGGAAGGGCTGAGCCCCGGCCCCCGCGGCCTCCCGTCTCACACTGCGGAGGGAAGGACACCCTGTCACCATTCCCAGATGCTGACAGACAGCGCGTTTTCCACGCACAGCTGGCACTTCAGGACGTTACGGAACGAGCGTCGTATTTTAGGGGTAAGAAAGGAGGGAGCGAGAAGGGGCGGGGGGTTCCATGTGGTGAAGGTTCTCATTAAAATCAATTGTAAGCTTTGCTAATGGCTGGGTTAACATCGTTTGGAGATCATTGTAAATATCAGCTGTGTCTATATTCAGCGTTTGAAATCTCCTTATTGAAGGCCTGTATAGCTTCGTGTGTGTTTTCCAGTGGAGCGTTATTCATTTAAAGTTGTTTGAAAATCTGATCAGAAAGATCTTCAACCCAGAAATTTAGTGATTTGAAATGCGCTAGTGCCTCTGCTCCCGTGTGCTCCTTTGGAGGGATGCTTAGCAAAAGGACAGCTCCAGGAGGGGCGGATCTGGCGTGGGGACGGGGCTCCTGGACCGGCCGCAGCCCTGCGCTCCGCAGAGCTCTCATCTGTCCCGGGGGCTGTGATTGCAGCACGAGGCCCTGCGGGCGCGGAGGGGAGAGCTGGTTCAGAGCTGGCAGGAAGCCGAGTTTCACCTTCACCCCGGGGCGGGGCGTGCACACTTATTACCTGAATGCCCTCATCTGCCTGGTGGGCTGGTGATGTCCTCCGGGAGAGAGGGAGGAAGAGGTGTCCCATATCCATCCCGCTGCGGCCTGACGTGGGGGCGCAGTCTGGGGGGTCAGGGGTCAGGGGTCAGGGGGTAGCTGGTTTCCCATCATGCTCCCCAACACGGCCATGTGGTTGGACATCCGCTGCCAGGCTGTGTGGGGGTTACAGACGAGGCTGTGGCAATGTGCGCCCCACGTCGTCCTGGGGGAGGCGGAGGCGGAGGCGGAGGCCGAGGCCCCCGACGGGTGTCGGCACCCGAGCTTCAGATTCCGCGTCTGGGACAGTCACCGAGCCGGGCTGTGGCTGGCGGGCGTGCGGGCCCGGAAATCGCCGAGGCACAGAGGCCCCGCCTGGTCCACACCACCAGCTACAGTTCTCCCAGGTAAACCCAAATGCGGGGACCCCTGGCCGAGGTGACACTTCACATCTTTCTGTCCCCTCCCCTGCCACACCTTTCCTGTGGTTCCCCTCCAACACGTGACATCTGAAACTCGGCCACGTTTTTCTTCATGGATAGACGGTAAATGTCTGGAAGATTCCTCCATTCCTGACCAGTCGCCTATGGCAAAGAAGTTCTCTGTATCTGCTCTTGAGAACGGCCAGGAGGGCTGCCGGGCAGCTGGAAGTTCACCGGACGCCCTCTGTCTGCGCGGGCACATTCCGGTTTCTGCCTGCCCGGACTCTGTCTTCAGGCCCCGCTGCGTCTGCCGACCCAGCCCTGGGCAATGGCGCAGCCGGGCTGTGCCCCACGGCCGGGTGGCTGGCCGTCCGCCGTCTGGCCGTCCGTGGGGGCTGGGTGTCTGCGGCCCCCCGACAGAGGTGATCGCGCGCGTGAATCTGCGATCCCCGGTCGCCCATCGCGTGTGTTCCCTCGGTGGCCGCTGCGCTCGGTGTGCCCGTGTGCGTGCGTGAGCTCGGAGACCCTGCGGGTTTTACCGCCAGGCCGCCAGAGAGACTCGCACACGGGGAGAAACGCTTTGACCACGCTCTGCGCGGCGCCGCTGCCTCTGCCGTGTGAACCAGCTTCCTGTCGCCTCGGCCCGGCAGAGCGGCAGGTTAAGTGGCCGAGTCCACGGAAACACATCACGCCGCCCGCCTCCACGCGTGACCCACTTCCGCAAGTGCTGGCAATGGAGGCCAGAAGTGGGTCGTCAGAAGGGGATGAGGAGGGTGAGGAGGAAGCACCTCACGAGCGGTCGCTGTGGTAACGCTCCAGCGTGGGCCGCGGAGGACGAACCAAACACTGGATTCGTGTTTTCGAGACGCATCGGCTCCTTGAGGAGCGGAAGCGACCGGCCGCCCGTCCCACGCCCTCACGTTCGCCGTGGCGGAGCCTGGGCCAGCTTGGCCTGCGGCGGCCCCGGTCCACGCAGTGCTCCGGCCTCCCCCGAGCGGGCCACCGGCTCCTCGCCCGCCAGCGCGTGGGGACGCAGGGACACAGGCAGGAGGACCAGCTTCCAACAGCTGCGGATGCTTTCTGCCCCTCGGAGACCCAACACCGAGAGGCCCTCGGGCCACGTGGGGCGGGTGGCGGCTGCTGCACAGAATCCATGTCTGAATTCACTTCCGGCTTGAGGACAGCGCTGTGTTTCCGGAGGGAGCATTTGCGTACGTGTTGATGGCCCTGTTGATGGCCAGATAGCCCCCACCTTTAGTGACACCAAGACGGTGCTGTGTTCCCACAACAAGAAGGGGAAACGGCACGATGTGAGCCTGCGCCCCTGTGTGGTTTCCCTCGGCGAACCGCCGGGCACAGAGTCGACAGCACGGGCCGGAATATCGCACGGCCGCGGTTCTCCTCCACAGGTAGAAGCCCCGGTGCGTTCGGTGACCGCGTTTGTTGCCAAAACAGCCTTTTAATTTTAGAGTGGTTGTGAATTTGCAGAAAAGCTGCAAACACAGCCCAGAGAGCCCCCCACACCGTCCGCACCGGCCTTCCCCTCCTGCCGACCTCACGCGTGCGGCCGGTATGGTTGGCAAATGGATCCGGACCCGTGGTTAGAAACTAGACCCGTTCTTCATTCAGACGTCCTCGGGACCCCACCCGGGACCCCACAGGACCGCCCGTCTGCGCGTCCCCTCAGGCTCCGCTGGGCTGTGACGGTTCCTCAGACTTCCCTGTGGCACGGTGAGCCCTGCCGGTACCTGTTCCGCACACTTCCACCCCAAAAGCACGTAAGCCTGCAGAAGAGCCGCGTGCCCGGGCCTCAGGGCACCTTCCCCTTGGTCTCACACCATCGTCGAAACCCTTCCTCTCCATTTGGATTCCTGGCTCCAAATAAGAACTAAAAATAAACCAAATCTACTTACAAAGTAGATGTTGAGTGAGCTAATCTGAGGCCGCATTATCTGCAGACGGTCATTATCATCAAGAGGGCTCCGTGTTGTTCTGCACTTGCCTAATTAGATGTGGCACCAAAAGCTATTCTGGCTTTTAGAAAAATTACCTTTGGAGAAAGTGTCTGTATTTATAAATCCTGTGTGTGTGTATGTGTGTATGTTTATTTTCGGTTGTTGCATCGGACTTAAGAAACTATATTCTTCTGAAAAACTCACAGAACATGTTGCAAACTTACTCAAGCCAACAAGAAAACCCAACTCTCTCCATAAGGGTGTATGTCACTAGGGCCACGCGGCAGAGAAATCGGGTGGTGGTGGGACCCTATGTTGAAGAGCTGCCTCCTGTCTGCGGGCGGGGAGGGGGGCGGGGGCGGGCGCTCCGTGCGTGTCCTGAAGGCCCCGGGCTGCGCGGCGGCCCTGCACCAGTCCCCTGCAGCCCCCCGCAGAGGAGCAGGCCCCGATCCACTGATGGGGTAACGGGTAGACAGCCCTTGCCCTGGGACCCCCCTCACGGCCACTCGCGGACCGCCAGCAAGCAGACATGCAGGTCTGTGGGCAGCCCGGTGCGCTGCTCCACATTTCCTTCACCACGAGCCACACAAACAGTCACTGAACTCATTCTTCATACACTCGGGCCGACTCGTGGAGCAGGAACACGGCGGGGGGAGGAGTGACACGGACGCGCCACGCTTCAGTGGCTTCTCCCCACGCCCAGTTTACCAAGTGAGCCCGGCATCGCAGCCGCACGAGAACCAGGTCGGCAGCGGGAACTGCCCCGCAGGCACAATGAACGTTTCCCTGTTCCAGAAGAGTCCGTGTCGCGGGCCGAGCTGTGTCGGACCCCATCCTGCAGGGACAGAGCACGGCCTGGGGCTCTGGCTCTCACTTGCTCCACACATGAGAAGGGGCACGGGGGCTTGTCCGTGAGTGTGCGGGGCTCCTCCCGCGTAATTCGGGGAGAGGCTCCCCTAGGACAGGGGCCCACACGCTCCTGCTTGCTCCCCCCCCATCCCCCACGTGCACAGGTAGCCCGACGATAAGTCCCACTGTCTTTGCTCTTACCGGCACCAGGGACCAGGGACAGCCTGGCGGTTGCTCCCAGCACCTGCCCCTGTCCTCCTGCACGATCACCACCTCTGGACGTGAGTGCATCAGGTTCTCCCCGACCTGCCACATGTCATTGGACGTCCCCACTTCGCCCCGGGGAAGGTCTGACGGAGAGTGGAAGGGACAGACAGGGACGTCTGCGTACAGCTGCGGTGCGAGCCACAAGTCCCTCCCCTGAGCACGTGGGCAGGGGGTGCCCGGCTCCCCAGCAACCGCAGACCCGCACTCCTGGCAGTGACGACGCCCTCACGTGCTCTCTTTGCTTTTCCCACCGACAACGATGTCGTGGCTGTCCTGTGCTGGGCCGGATGCCAGGCGTCGCGACACACGACAGCCCGGTCCCAGTCCTCGGCCCAGTAAACACCTGTGGTCGCATGTTGGGCACGACCTGTGAGGGCGGCACATGCTCTGTGGCTCACGGGCTCCAGTGGCACGTCAGAGTCCAACTGCCCAGACCCCGGGTCGGGGGCCGGGCTTCTCCACCCACGGGGTCTCTTGGTCTCCGCAGGGTCACGGAGCAAAGGCCGAAAGTAAGTCGCATCCAAGCCCCTTGCTCCGCGGGCAGTGGACTGGGTTCCAGAGCTGCTACCCCCGCGGGGGCATAGCTCCCGGCGAGCCAGGGACGCGGGGCCATCTTCTGAGCATTTAGGGGTGACTTTGAACCTCCCCCCGCCGATAGCCCCGTACCGTCACGGCAGCGGCCCTGCTCCTCGCCGCCCCCCACCCCTGCCAGCGGCGGCCGCGGGCACGCCCCGCACACCTCACATCACAGACCTTCCTTCCAAGACAGGAATGAAAGCAGATGTGAATTTAAAAATAATTTCTGCAAGAAACATAGCCCCGAGCCCTACGTCTTCAGCAAAACGTTAAACAGGGAAAGCAGGAGTGCTGAGCCGCGTCTGGGAAGAGGACACCTTCCCCACACCCGTCGCTTTATCTTTCTTCCCCCATTAAATCAGACGCTCCTTCTCAATCAGGCCCTCGGGGCGGAACCGGGAAAGTGATGAGCAGGCAGTGCGTGGGGACGAGGGGGGCGCGCGCGTCCCTTGCCGCCGACTCGGGGCCGAGATCAAGGGGAACGTTGCCGCGGAGCCCCGTGGAGCTGCGGGGAAAGAACGGACGTAATTGTGTTTCTGGAACCAATTAGGTCATTAGTCAGATTGGCCCGTGGCAAGGACACCGGCTGCGGCGTGTGGATGGGGCCAGCCCGCGGGCGAGACCCGGGACCACGCGGGGCATGGGGAGGGTTTGCCCGGGAAGGACCCCCCTCCCCCAGCGGCCCGGCCCCCACTTGGGTGAGGAGCGCAGCAGGTCACGGAGCATCATGCAGTCCCGCTTGGCTGCCGAGCTCCTCTGGGCCTCAGTTTCCCCATCCGCAAGGAGAGAGTCAGAACCACAGCTCCTCGCGGGCTTGCGGGTGAGCCCCTGAACTCGGCACACCGCCCGTTTCAGCCGTTGGTATCAGTGTTCCTTGACTCAACGTTCACACGCTGTCTGTGTTCATTCCTCTCAAGCTCCCGTCATTGGTGAACTCGGGGTCTCTCAGCCCGGGCCACGCGACATCTGGGAGACATCTGTGTCTCCCTCGCGGGTGGTCCCACACAACGCAACGCGGGATGTTCAGAAGCATCCTGGACTGCTCGTTCTGGATTCGGCGGACGGACGCTTCCCTGGGGAGCTCCAGGCAGGGCCGCAAACTCCTGGGTGTGGGCCACCCCGGCTGGGAGCCCCTGCCTTACAGGTGCCACCACACAGAACCCGGTGCGGGGGGTCCCCCCGGGATAATGTGTGAGGACGTTCCGGAGCCTCCTTGCAGCAGCACACGTACCTCTGGCCATGGAGGTGGAAACACAAGGTCTCCCAACAGGAATCCGATAGGATGCCTTTGCCTTCTGAACCCCAGACCAAGCCGGTCTTGGGCCAGATGAAGACATAAGTGTCCCCGGGCAGTCATGTGCCCTGGTCCCAGGGGTGTCCAGCCACAGAGTGACCCCACAGTGTCGGGAGGGTTCCGCAGTGCCACGGGGGCCGAGTCCCGGGGACCCCAGTGCCCTTCCAGACACCTGTGACTAGTGAGGTCCCCGTTCCAAGGACAGCAGGGCCCTGAGCCAAGCTGGGGCACAAGTGGGGCCCCTCAGTGCCGACTCAGTGAGCTGGAAGGAGCTGCCGGGAGCGCGGGCAGGGAGCAAGGAAGGGGGTTTCCTGAGAAAACCAGCCGCACCGAGGGCGCTCTCGGTTCACCTGCAGCCTCCCTCCCCGCGGGCTGAGCCAAAGACGTGCAGAGCTTCACCGTGACACTAAGTGGTGATCCTCAAAGGGAACCTGAAAAATCGTCCGCTTTTTCCGCAGACTCAGCCAACGGGCTGCAGGACACGAGGCCGAGGCTAGAGCAGTGACCCAGCTCACTCAGAACGTGGCGACCGACCCCGCCGCCTCGATCGCGCCGCGGCTAGACGGCACAGCTGGACGCAAGGACCTCACGTGACCTGTGACTTATGTCCTTCCACAGACGCAGGCAGGCAGGCGAGGGCCGCCCCCACCCCTGCCCCAGACACGGAACCTGCAGGACACAGCCCAGCGTCCACAGTCCCACTATCCTGAGAATACAACAAGCCGCGTTTTCAAAAGAGCTTAGACTTACTTTGTTGAAATCATTCTCTATTTTAGGAGCTTTTCCCCTGTTTTTGTTTGTCCTCATCTTGAAGAGAGTCCCGCACATTTGCAGTTAGGTCTCACCCTGGGCCCGCTGGCCCCCGAGGCCCCGTGGGAGCTGGAGCAATGCCCTCCCCCTCAGCCTGCACGTCTTTGCCCCAGAGGGCCTCAGCCGACCGTGCGTCCTGTTTCGTAAGCAGCTTCTCCACTCACGTCCAGCACCCCAGGACCCTGGCTCCCCAGTCTCTCGTAACACGACCGTCCGGCCCTTCCCCGTGCATCTCAGGGCGAGCCCCACCCACGGCGTTCCCAGGTTCTCCCCGGGATCCACGCAGGCCACGGGGGAATGTTCACAAGGGCAGGTCATCTTGGGTTCCAGAAAGTCAGTGAGTTTTGTTTCAATGTTATCCCCACCGTTTTATTAGGTGAGACGCCAAACAGCCCCGTAGAACGCTCCCGGTGTTTGACTCAAAGCTTGGAGCTGGGGGAGGCCGGCCTGGCCCCCCACGCCCCCAGCCGGGGTGAGACCTGATCGTGAATATGGAGGGCGTATTTTCGGTCTTCTGGCCGGAGTACTTTCCACCAGGCATGACACAGAAGGAAGACTCGCTCTCTGTCACGAGGTCACAGGGCCCTCTACTCCCTGGACACGGGGAAGCTCACCGCCGCAGTGAGGCTCCCTGTGGCACACAGGACGGCCCCCCAGCAGGAGGGGCCGGGTGAGCTCAGACAGGACAACCGTCACCTCTAGCACGTTTCTGCTTTGCCCTTGGTTGTCCATCTTCCCCCGATCCCTGGAGCTCTTCCCCATGCTGACCCTACACGACACGAGGTGGGTACGTGGGAACACGCGTCACCGCCCGCGCGGGAGGGCTAAGGGCTGGGCTTTGCTGTTTTCTTTCTAGGACAGCAGCATGAGGAGATCTGCATACAGGCTTCGAGAGAGCGAGAAAGGCCCCACTGAGACCAGGGAGGACTTCCCCACACAGCTCAGGTGCCACGAGCACGTCTCCTGCCACACCAGCCTCACGCTGCCCCCAGCGCTGTCCCCCAGGGAGCAGGACAGACTTAGAGCTACTTACAGATTTTGTTTTTAAATGAGAACACCTCCGAGCTAGTTGCCACAAACCAAAAGAACCATGTTAGCCTGGAAGGAGCCCGCCCGAGGACACCCCGGGGAAGCAGAAAACGACACCAGTGTCCGAGCCACCAGGTCACACTCAGCAGAGCAGACGGACCCTCCACTGGGGACGGGCGAGGGCGCTAGGAAGGGTCTCCCTCCAGGTGTGAGCAGGTCCGAAGCTCACACTGAAATCCGCGCTCTGGGTCATCTGGGCCTCACGGATGGCCTCGCAGTGGAGTCTACCCACTTTCGTTCCTTTTTCTAAAGGTTTATTTACGTACTTGAGAGAGAGAGAGCAGGAAGGGCAGCGGTGGAGGGAGAGGGAGAGAGGGTCCCCAGCAGACCCTGTGAGCCCGGCGCCTGACGGGGGCTCGATCTCATGACCCCGATCGCGACCCGAGCCGAAACCACGAGTCAGACGCTGAACCGACCGAGCCCCCCAGACACCCCAAGTCTAACCACCCTCTCTGCTGGTTTCTCCGGCCAGAGAGCCCGGGGGCTCCTGCTCTGGTTTGCTGCTCGGCCACCTCCCTCCCACCCCGCCCTCGCGTGCACACGTTAGCGGCGTCACAGACCCGGAGGTGGGAGCGGCATGGCTCGCGCACGGCGTGGGAAGCAGAGGCGCTCACCGGTCCTCCCGGCTCCCACGGGACCTTCGCTCGGCACCCACGAGGGAGCCGGGGCCGCCGAGACATGTCCTCGCAGGAGAGGCGGGTGTGTGAAGGGCACGCGCATCCGGCTGAGCCGCGGTCACTTACCTAGGAAGGAGAGAACAGAAAAGCTTCGTTAGTGGGGTCTGGCCGTGCTGCCCTCTGGCTCCCTAATGATGGGGGTGACCCTGACCGCTGGAGTCCAGTTATCGCAAGCATCCCGGAACCCAGGGAATCTGCAGGGCGTGGCATGCTTTCTAGACCACACTCCGCGCCCGCCGTGGAGCCCGTCCTGAGTCGCACATCCAAGAGGGCCGTCTCCCCGTGGTGGAGACAGGTGCCCTCAGAGGCAGCGGGGCCAGCAGGCTGAAGGAGGCTCCTGACTTCTGGGCCACGATTCTTCCAGCTGCATCACTAAAACCACTAAAGTTATTGCTGAGCTGCATGATGCCGGGTGAACAGCAGTAAGCCGGGGCATTTCCTACAGGGTCTAACTCCGTCTGTCTCGGGTTCCCTGCGTCCATCCTAACGGCTCTGCCGCACAGAAGCCGACAGAATAACGCGTTATCTATGTTGTCCTCAGCTGCACGCTGGAAGGGGTCATCAACACTGAACCTGTGAGGCTTTAACATCAGCCATGGAGAAGCCGCTTGAATGAAGATGGTGGCTGCGGGGCCCGCGGGGCCTCCCCACCTGGGCTTTTGTCCCGCTCCAAGCATAAGCAGGAATGAGCGGTCTAGGGCTCTACCAAACACAGAGATCATCCACTGTCTAGAAGAGAACGTTATTTCTCCCCTGACCACATTGGTCTCCTGGAGAGCCAGGCCCGGTGCAGGATCACCGAGCTAAGTGCTCAGGTCTTCAAGCACAGTGAGCTTGCATTTCCCATCTCCAAGGCAAGAGGGTTCATGCGGACACCTGCCTGTGCCCACGTGGGGCCCGAGACGCCCAGTGCACCTCCTGCATCCAGGCTCTCTCGGGATCCCGGGCCACCGGGCTGGAGGACAGGTGCTCGACTGGCCAATGGTCTTAACACGACTTACAAAGATGGACCAGGAACATCTATGGGAAATGCCCCCACTTGGCCCCCCTGCCAGAGAGGCAAAGTCTCTTTCGAACTCCTTCCCATGCTACGCAGGCGCAGGGGCTCCCCGCGGGCCTCACATCTCCACGCCTCCAAGGGCAGGAGCAGAGTGGCAATAGGCACCCACGTCCCTTGTCCCGTGTCCTTCCTTCCTTCGCAAGCGCACACAGACCGTGTGTCCCCGGGAGGCGAGCCCTGTCATGGGCCGAGGTGGACCCTGATGTCCGGGTGAGGCAGGCACCAGCCCCAACCCTGCTAGGCATTGCGTGTGCATGTCCTCGGCTGGGACAACACGCGGTCTCCGTGAGCGCACCCCGCATGTGAGCTGACTCCCAGGTCAGCGTTTCAACCCACCTGGGGGCTCCGGAGGCAAGGGTGAGTAATGACTTTGTGATGTGTGGCCTCCACGCCGGGGCCGCCTGTGCCCTCCGTCCATCGCTACCCCGGAGACGCTATTAAAGATTTCATTTCCACTTCCCAGCGCAGCCCGTGCTGTCTTCATTATCTGACAAACACAACAGTAATAGAGACAGATTCCCGACTGCCCCCCCACGCCGAAGCCAAAGGAGGTCCCCCACCGCCGGGCGACCCCATGTCTGAGGGGGACACCCCGGTGGCGCCTGACGGGAAAGTAAATGTTCTCACACCACGGGCCACTGTCACGGCAACAAGAGCCATCATGAACAATAACAGAATGGCCCAGTGACAGCTCAGTGACACCTGAGAGGGGCTGGTGCCCCTCTGAGAGCTTTGGGTGGATGACCGCACTGAGCCTCGGACACAGAACTGCCCCCACAGTCTGGGGAGGAGCACACGAGGCTCGGAGGTGTGAGAGAGCCAGGATCAATCGGAGGCTCGTGGCCCACTCAAGGCCTGGGTCACTGATGTGGCCCCTGCCCCAGGGGAGTCTCACTGCAAACCACTGTCCCCACAGGTCCCCCCCCCACAGGTCTGTGGGATGGCCGGCCACGCTGAGCGAGCCAAGCAACTGTCTTCACACAGCCTGACGCTTGGCTCGCTCACCCACGCGCCCGACCCCACTGTTCAGGTTCATGGCTCACGAGTGAGGGCCCCAGGGCCTTTGCTCAGCTCTGCTCCCTTTCACAGAGGAGACTGAGCCTGGAGGACAGAGTTTCCCCAGATCCCGGGTGAGGGTCCTGTGTGTCTGCGACTCAGCTGCCGAGCGGGGCAGGTGACGAGACTCAGCACCGTGGTTCTGTTCTTGGGAGTCTATCTTAATAGCCAAAGCTTTTATATGGAGGGGAATTAAGAATTCAGCAGTTATTCAACGGAATTATTTTCAAAGAGGTAATAAACCTGGAGCCGGGCTATCCCCAGAGCCGGCTTACGTCTGTTATTAAAGTATTGATATTTACAGGGTGAGGAGAATCTGAGTGTAGGTCTGTGGTCACCCAAGACAGACACCGTGAACGTCCTCTCCCGCTGGACCACAGACAGGCTGGGCCGCGACCCCTCTCCCTCACTGGTGTCTGCGCCCGTCCTCCCTCGGCTCTGCCTCAGTTTCCCCCTGAATGAAGCTTCCAGTAGACTGTGGTGTACACGTAATCCCTAGAGCCACCCTAAACCTACGTTAAGGGCAGAAGACTCGAATACATAACAGAATCCCAGAAGAAAGCATAAACGTCAATTAACATAAAAAGGAAGACGAGAAAAAGCGGAGTCACCAAGGGAGGCAGACAGAAACACAAAGATGAAGGGAGAGCCCCGACTCCAACAGCATTAACGACAAACCTGCGGGGCACACGTCCCCGCCCCAGGGGCACATCGGCACCCAGACCCTCGTGTGTGCAGAGACGGGAGTGGGAGGAGCACAGGGGTCGGGTCACGCACCCCTGTGGAAGGCAGGTGGACGGAGGCCGCGGCCGGGGGACGGGTCACGCACCCCTGTGGACGGCAGGTGGATGGCAGGTGCACGGAGGCTGCGGCCACTGCTCTGACGTCTGACGACGAGACGACGCACGCAGCCCAGAGCGCCCACCAAGGACAGCCGAGAACACCTGCCCCAGCAGCACGTTTACCGCTGGTCGTGGCGGCTTCGGCATCACAGTTGCACACGGGCAACAACCTTCGTCTGGTAAAAGGCAAAACCAAGACCAAACCCGAGGTTGACCCGAAACAGGTGCACTCATGGGGGACACACGGCAGGCGAGCGACGGAGAAACGTCACAACAGAGACGGCCTCTGGGGCTAGGTGGGGAGGGACTGGGCACAAGAGGACTTTCTGGAATGTTCTGTGCCCCGAGGGCAGTTTTGGTTACTTGCGTGTGTGCGTTTGTTGCCTTTTCCTCTCGGTAAGCGTCGGCTTCAAAACGTCA
Source organism: Mustela nivalis (assembly GCF_964662115.1). Taxonomy (NCBI): domain Eukaryota; kingdom Metazoa; phylum Chordata; class Mammalia; order Carnivora; family Mustelidae; genus Mustela; species Mustela nivalis. Next base: position 141,719,130 of record NC_139027.1, on the reverse strand, counting down.
GCCAATCCCGAGCTCCCGCTAACAAGGTGCCCGTGGCCCCTGCCTGGGCCCTGTGCTGCCATCTGGGACCCAGACCAGGACGGTGACGGTGACGTGGGCATGGGTGTGGCCAGAGGCCACGCAGCCACACCCTCAGGCCGATTGTGCACGGGGGCGGGGTGTCCGGGAGCTCCTGGCTCAGCTCCTCCCAGAGTCTGAAGGGCTTCACGGTAAAGGCGAGGGGAGATCCTGCGGTGCCCCCCCAGGCCCCGCAGCAGGTGGGCATGTCCAGAATGTTCTCTTCCTCCTGCTCCCAGCGGCCGACCCCCTCTCTCGCCTCCCATAATGTCCGTGTGTGTGTGACGCGGCGGGTGCGCGCTGGGTGGGCCTCCACACCCGGCTCCGGGGTTCCCGGCCCTGTCTGCTGGCCCTGACGTTCAGCTGGGCTCCCTGAGGACAGGCCTCGGGCTGCCTCGGTCTCCCCAGGGCAGACAGGGCACTGGCAGACGGCGCCTACCCGAAGACCGGATTCGGTGAACACGTGCGGGCCACCCTGTGTGTGGCTTGTCACGTTAGAGGTGCCCAGGAAGCCACACGCTCAGGGTCCACGGCCGCGGCATGCTCCCTTCTGGAGGGAAGGGGCAGCCCGAGAGCAGGAAAGGCTGCTCCCAAGGAGGGAATGACGCCAGTTTGACCCGACCCTTTCTCTCCCGGGCCTGGTTGCCCAAGATTGATGCCTTCGACGACATGTCTCTTAGAAAAACTCTAAACTGCTACGTAACAAAATCCATTAGAGAATGATCCAAGTCCCCACTTATAGATTTTTGCAGATACAGAATGTTTTAGGAGAGTTATTCCCTCGCACGTGTTTTATTAAAAGGCCTGGCGCTCAACGTCGCTCTTCTTAAAACAGAATTACTACCTGCAAGGAAATAGCTGTTTTGGAAAGAAAGGAAGGGGGAAAAGCGCTTCCCCGCGCGCCTTCTGGATGTCACTCCGAGCTGTTTATTAAGCACTGAAGGGATAATGGATAACAACGCGTTTGTTAAATGACAAAACTTCAGATACAAAGGCTCATTTATGCGTTTCTTTCAGAGCAGCGTATGATTTTCTAAATCTATTCGAGGTTTATAGATTTTAGTGATTTGCACACAGCGTGTGAGGGCAGAGATGGAGACTTCGTTAGCCGGTCTAGAAAAAACAAGGGAGATGAAGGCAGGATTTTATGCAAATCTCTTAACTTTCAGGATGGACAGAAGCAATTCGTTTTAAGACAATCGGGAGCCAGGATGGAACCTCTGGGGTTCCCGGGGCCTCACGCACACTGTCCGTGGAGACCGTTCCAGTGCTCCAGGGGGCACAGCCGCCGACACCAGGCTCCTCCGTGCAGCAGTGGGGGACGAGCTGAACCAAATGTCCACTCCCCTCCCCCCGCTGTCCTGCCTGCGGTAACGTAGCGGCTAGACCCTCCCGCAATGGAAACTGGCATCTCAGTAGGCTTTAGGTCTTGCTTTAATGGGCGATCCTACAGGTCACAGAGGACCCCAAAGCAGGGACGAGGGGCCGCCTCTGGCTCCACAGCCCACGAGACCGGGCTCACCGGCTCCCCCATCACGGAGGAACACATGCTGGGTCTGCTCACTTCTGTGGGGGGCCCGACCTCAGGGGGTAGGGGTGGGGTGGGAGGGCCCGTGATGCTGGCGGGCCAGTCGGCACCCTGTAAGCCCGGGCAAGGTAGAGAGGAACCATGAACCCTGCCGGCCCACCAGACTCTGCCGCACAGCTCCGTGGACTGCACCGTGGTCCTGCCTGCGGACCACCGCTCCCGGGGAGACAGAGGCACTAGGTGCCTCGACCCGTGCTAGTGGCACCGCCTCCGTTGTGCGCGAGAACAGACGACACGGCCCGTGGGGCTGAGGTCACTGAGGCTTTTCCCATTTCAGCTCGGTGCCCTTCACACGTGGCCTATTTTTCCAGAATGTGTTCCTACGGGCAAGAGAGGCAACGGCCCTCGGAAGGGAAGCTTGCTCTGTGAGAAGCAAACCCGCAGAACCTCCAGGTTACTGCCGCACATCATCCGGGAGCAGGGGAAGCAGATCTACAGACCGTGCGGCGTGCACGCAGCCCGTCACGTGGACCGTGGGCTCTGGGAGGGTCCGCTTTGAGCGTGTGCGGCTGGCCTGCATGGGCTTCCTCCAGAAGGAGGTCGGAGAGGGAGGGGCCGCTCGGCTGCACTGGGTGGGTCTGATGGGTCGCTTGAGTCCTGGGGTCAGTGTCCAGACTTCACTCAGCCCCGTGGAGCTCCCCACACAGGGCTGAATGCAAGCTGTGGGCCGACACCCCCCCCGGGGGACCACTGTGGCTGCTCGACACCAGACGTGACGCTCCACGCCCACCCGTCAGCCCCCGGTGCTTTCCTGGCCCCGCCTCGGGGAGGACCCGTGCGGAGGCAGCCTCCGGCCGCTCCACCGTCTCAGCCTCTGAACACCCGCCTGCCGTTCGGGCTGAAGGTGCAGCTCTCTGCCGGCGACCAAGCTGAACGCTCATGTTGTGCTCACAACCTCCTCGCTTTCTGACACCGTCACATGTGCTGACTGGGGCGTCGTGCCCTGTGCTATGCAGACTGAGTGCGTGCACAGGGACAGGCATCTCGTGTCACCCCTTTGCCATGGCATCTCCAGTCTCAGTGACGCTTGGCCCACCGTAGGCGGCCATCTCTCTACCGAGCCTTCCCATGGAAAAGCAGGAACCCGCAAAGCAGCCTACCAACGCCGACACGAACCACCGCCGACACGAACCACCACCGACGCCGGCACCACCAGCATCAATGCCCCCATCACTGAGTCAGCACCACCCACAGCGCAGCACCTACGCCACTATCAGCAGCACCACCAGCACAGTCGGCACCACCAGCGAAGCAGGGGATGTGTGCGCACGGGGTCAGAACAACGGGAAGCAAGGTGCACTTGTCTGACAATCGCGCCCAAGGGAAGCTCTTCCTCTGATCTCTAAGACCAAACCACAGTCTCGTGGACCGTTACTACCCCATCCGCCACCCGAACTCCTGTCGCACAGTCACTCTGAGTCGTCCACCTTTTCGCCTCATCTGCTTTTCATCAGCGTTCGGCGGCGCGGTTCACCGGCATCAGGAGAGTCTCACAGGCCACTCAGATCACCCGTCCCACGAGAGCTCGGGGGGCAGGAGCTCTAGACAGTCCCCCTGGGGGTGCGTGGTAGACATCAGGGCCAAGTTTACAGTGCCACAGGGACCCGCTCAGGACTGGGCATGCGGGGTCTGAGGTGCCCTGGTCCACCCGGTCACACACTCCTAAAAACCGACGAGCTGTCTCTGGGCTTATTCAACGGACGCGCGGGCCTGTGGCTGGGGGACTGCGTGTACAAGTGCTGGGATGCGACTTGCAGCGGGTTCTGTCACGCGCCGTGTGTCGGATGGCGAAGGACTCGGTGGTCAGAGGGGGTCGCTCTTCTACAGGGGACTTCATTCCCGAGGAGCTGAGGCAGAGGTGTCGGGTAAGCAGACCCCAGCATGGGGCAGGTTCCTGGCGAAGCCTAACGTACCCCGAGTGCCGTCACGCTGACCTCACCGACTGCCTGTGCCTGCACAGTTGTGGTCAACCAGCCTGTTGGACCCCGAACGTCACTTCCTCTTTCTTTAACAATCAGGCGTATTTTAAGATCCTCACATCGGGACAGTCACGTGCACTCGGCGTGAGGAGGGCCCGAAAGAAATGCCCGAGAGCGTGATCTCAGCAGCGCGAGTGTGAACAACTGTAGATTCACGTAACGGGTGCAGAAACAGTTCCAGAAACTTTGGAGGCAAATACACTGGGATTTTCATGGCGCTCCTCCGTGGGTGACGGTGATGCCCGGCCCGAAGGGCTCCTTCTAGACCAGACGGCTTCAGTCACTGACAGCCCTGTGAGCTCACACTGAGAAGCAAAGGACTTTCTCCTCAAGACTCGGCTCCCAGACCATAATGCCCCGATGTCGCTGAGCGGCTCTCCCCAAGTACCATCGTAAGTGAAATGACGTCAGATGCCCTGCGCTCAGAGGGGACATGGGAAGTCCAGTGCTCCGTGTGAGACACAGGCACACGCGAGTCACTGAGCCCAGGTCCCAGGGGGCATTGGTGATGGTCCACCTGGCTGCAGGGTGCGGTGCAAACCGTGGGCATCACGGTGCCACCAAGAAGCACAGGGAGCCCGTTACCAGGTACTTCCCATGTCACAGTGGCCCATCAAAATAAAACCACAGTTATCCCGTTTTTTGTTAAAATTGCTATGATTGCAAAATGGCAGCTGTTCTCCACAGAGCAGCAGTGCGTGGGAACGGGATGGACCCCACGTGCACTCCCGAGGGTCGCCGTCTGGAGCCGGTGAGCCTGAGCCCTGTGCCGATGACCCGGTCCCACTCCCGCCACCTCTTCTTGCTGCCGCTCAACTGTTGTACTCACGCCTCGGACACACACGCGTTACCGCCCGCCTTCGGGGAACTGTCTGCGAGGTGCCCCCACCCTGGGAACAAGCTATTTTGGAGGTTCTTCTGTTGCAAGGGCTGGTGCCCAGGGGCTCCCCCCCGCAGGAGGACTCAGCTGGAGGAAGAGGGGGCCGTTCAACGGGCTGCGTTGCCGACGCCAAGCTCCTGCACTGAGCCAGCTAGAGGTCGTGGTCCCAAGTCTCCCCCGGCCTCGCATCTCTCCGGTACCCGCCACTTGGATCTGGGAGAATTCTGGAGCAATTTGCAGCTTCCTGCCTGCATCCAGTCTAGCCTTCAAGGGGAAGACAATGGCCCTGGGTTCCAGTCCAGCCTCGGGGGGGGCGAGGTGGTCACTCCGATCGCCATGGGCCCTGTGTCTCGCCCTGGCCGGCCGCTCCGGAGGGTGACGCGGCTCGCCAGCGGTCCAGCAGCAGGCAGCCATGGCGATCACCCTGCATCTCAGGGCAGCTGCACGGAGGGGAGGCCCTTTGTCCCGCATCACGGGACAGCGTGACGGCCCCCAAGTCACAGCCTGAATCTGTTTTACCACATTCCTCTGTCCCTCTGGGACACAGCAGAGTAAGCTCCGGACCCGAGAACAAGTCCCCTGCGTCCTCACGTGCGTCGTGAGCAAGAGTTCAGTATTCTCTCTTGTGTTTTTCCTTTCGACGCGGGACATGCGTGCAGTAAAACACGAAGATCTCCGTCGCGACACAGACATGCCCCACAGGAAGGCCTCTGTCGGGGCTGTGGCCCTGGTCCCCGAAAGCCTCCTGAGCTCCACTCTGACCCCAACTCCCACCAATTCTAGAAGCAAATGTTGGAACTGTGTTTTTGAACAATCGGTTAGTTCGGCTTCTAGAATGTCATGGAAACGGGACTGTGCGTGAAGTACTCTGTGTGGGGTCTTTATTCCCGCACACGCTTCCCGCAGTCGCCCCCGTTAGCCACAGGTGTTCGCTGTGGCCCCTTCCCGCTGCTGATCGGAGTTCCACCGCACGACACACCTGCTGGCTGTCGGCCACCTGGGCCGCCTTTGGTCCCGGCCTGTTGTGGACAAAGCTGCTTCAAACGCTCAGGACGCGTCACTCCCCTCAGACGACACCTGGGTGGGGCAAGCTGAGCCGTACCGTAGCAGGTGGGAATGAGTTTGGTCTCCCTCCTTCCTCTCTCTCTTCCTCTCTCTTGTTTCCTTCCTTCCTTTCTGAAGATTTTATTTATTTGAGAGAGAGAGAGCGAGACTGAGTCTGGGCAGGAGGGAAGAGCAGAGGGAGAGGGAGAAGCAGGGTCCCCGCTGGGCAGGGAGGCTGATCCCAGGACCCCGAGATCATGACCCGAGCTGAAGGCAGACGCGTAAGCAGCTGAGCCACTCTGGGCGCCCCTTGATTTTCTTTCTTGAAGACAAACAATGTGACTGTCGCCAACAAGGAATCTGCTAAAACACAGGTCCCCAAACCTGGTCCCTCGTCACAATGTGAAGAGAAGTTGTTCAATGCACAGTCCTGGGCCTTTGGAATCTCCCAGACAGACTGGACTCTCCCAGAGGGGGCCCAGGGAGCTGCATTTTCCAGGAGTTTCCCCAAATAATGCTGCCGAGGGCCTGTGGTTGGGGACAGCTGGGTTTGGTCTCTGAGACGGGCAGGATCAGCTTCCGAAAGCTGCCCGGTCACCCCACGTGGTGTGTCAACTCTAAACGGACATCATGGCAGCAACCGTGCCCCGGGGGGCTGAGAAGACAGAAGAGCTTCACATGTGCACGGCCCTTAGTGTCTGAGCCACGGGCGTGGGACACGCGTTAGCCACTGGCATCAGGACCAGCTGGCCCGTCGCACGGACGTGGGTGGAGAGCTCAGCTCCCCCTCGGCGGTGACGGGGAGACTGGAGCTCAGCCCTGGGGCAGCAAGGCTTCAGGTTCAGCGCTGCTCCGTCACAACATCAACTATGGACCAGCCGTCCATCTGCCGAGCCCAGGGCTTGCCCTGGGTCCACGTAGCCCCCCGGGCACCAGCGAACGCCACATGAAGTGCTTTCACGCCCTGGAGACGCACAGAGGGCGTATCTACATGTTCCTTGATCTCTCGACGTGGGACGATCCACGTTAGCAAGGCTGAGCGAGGAGGACAGGACATGGGTGCCCAGAAGAAGCCTGCCGGCAGGAGGGGGAAGCCCCGATCCCACGTGGTCGAGATGCCGAGGGACGAGCGCAAGGGACGCGTGAAAGCAGGATGCGAGGAATGGCTCTGTTTTTCCAAACTGAAGGATGAATTAAAAATATAAACGTGGCCGGCACGAAACCAGCTAGACCCACCGATTCCCCATCTCTGCATCTTTAATCATGAGAGACGTTTCTCGGTCACGCTGGTCTGAGGACACGCCGTGGAGGGCGAGGGCCACGGTCCTGGTTCTGCGTGCACCTGCGAACGCTCACAGTCTTTTAGAGAGCCCACCAGGAACAAAGGACAGCCAGCAGGAGAATGGCCTCTAATTTCTAAAGATGTTATACAAAACACTTTCTGCCCTAAGTCTCGGGAGGGCGAGGGCTAGGGTCATCACTTATCAACAGAGCCTGAACCCGACGCTTGCCTCTCGCCCCAGCTCTCTGGCTGCCCGTCGGGCTCTGTGTCACTCTTCACAGAGCACACCTCGTGCTTTAGAACTTACCCTACAATTTAGAATAAATCAGCCCCGTATGAATTCTGCCGCAGGTAGAATTCACTGCAATGGAAGCAATCACGGAGCAATCACCACCGTGGGACGTCTGCCAGCCGACGCCACGAGAAGGCACGTTCCACGGGGCCCGCGTGGACTCCAGGCGTTGGTTTCGGGGACTCTCCGTGGACGTGTTAATCTGGAATGTTCTCTTAAGACATTAAAGAGGGCTGTGCTCCATTACGGAGGCACACGCCGCCGTGACAGCCGCTGGTGGCGTGGGTCTGGCTCCACGTGGGTCGCCGTGGGGAGCTACGGAGCGAGCGTCCATCTGCGTCCCCGAGACGCCGGATCATTCTCACCAAGGCCAGTGGCCACTGCCTGCGCTCTGTACAAGTACAGTGCCCTTCCCTCCCCACGGGGCCACTGACCGGCCGCAGGGAACGGTATGGGGACGCCGTCGGGGTGGGAAGCCGGACGGATGCGCAGAGGAACACTGGGCTGCGGTGTTGCAGCACGTCGTGGCCGCGGACGGGGCTGTACGGCTCCACACCCCGCTCCAGTGACAAAGTGGGCTGGCGTGGTGACAGGCCCCGGGGGTGCACTTGGCAGCGGGACCTCAGCTGTCAGGCTCTGACAGATGCTGTGTAAGGGGCCGCTTCCGGCGAGATCTCGGCTGGAAAGCAGAGGGGCTTGTACAGATTAACCTCGGCAGGGCGGCCGCGGGCTTGCGGCTCCCAGCTCGAGCTGGGAGGGACGGGAAGGAGAAGGGAGTCGGAGAGTCGGAGAACTGCCCGGCGCCCACGCTCCGAGCACCCGTGGAGACGCCACGTGGGAGCCGACCCCTGAAATCCTGCGGCCACGTCTCAGAGGCCCGAGGCGAGCTGGGTGCGTGGAAGGGGCGGCAGCCAAGTACACCGACGAGGGGGGAGCACTGTGCCCCGAGGGTTCATTTGCAGTCACACGGCAGGGGGCACCAGGGCCACCCCGACCCTGAGCCCCCACGCTGGGTCCAGGCTGGGAGTGACACCGGCCCTCCTGATGCCACCAAACCTGGTGCCCAGCAGGTGCAGCCACGGCTCTCGGCGCTCGAGCCCTCTCCCAGCTCCAGGACGATGGCTGGCCTCTCTCCGACAGGCCTCGGGGACCCGCAGGTGCCTCCGCGTTCCCGGGCGCAGCCACACCCTCTCTACTGCTCCTGCCCCGGCCCCTGCAGACACTGCTGCCCCAGCAAAGCCCAGCCAGCCCACACCTTCTCCCCAGGACCCACGACAGAGTGGGGAGATTCTGCCTCCAATCGTGCCTGAAGACCTCCCACTGTCCGTCCGACCCTGTCTGTACCACGACCTACGTGGACTCCTGAACTGGCTTTCGTGGCTCCGTGAAGCCAAAAGGCCACCATCTGAAGATGAAAGCCACAGTCCATGGCCGGGCTCTCGAATCCCCACAGGACGGGCTCCTGCCTACCCTCTCCACCGGCCTTTCCCCGGACCCAAACAGGCCAAGCCCCCGCCCCAGGGCCTTCACACACGCTCCGTCCCCTTGAGAAGGTCTGTTTCCTCTGCTTCGAACAAATACCCGACTCATCCTCAGGGGGCTTCCTGGAGGAGGCCCCTCCCCCAGAGAGGGATTTCCAGCCTGATTCCTCCGTGAAACGAGCCCCCCACCCCCGCCGCCCATTTCTGCAGAACCTGCTCTTCCCCTGCCGGACATTCCCATGGTTTCCCTGTGCACTTACTCACGGACCGTTTGCATCTCTCCTCCTCTGGGCTGTCATCCCAGGAGGGGAGGGCGCATTTCTTTCGTTCCCGCCCGTGCGTTCTCAGTGCCTGGCCTACAGCGGGGTTAGATAAATGCTAGCCCGGGCAGACGCGCCTGTATCTGGCACATGCCGCCTGCCCTCCGTGGGCCGGCCCCCAGAGTCAGACGCGGTGCTTCCCCCCAAGCGCCTGTAGAGCTCCGCAAAATAAACTCGTGTTGCAGAAAGCAGATTCCCTCCCGGAAGAAGCGTACTAGGGGCACCGATTTCCAGCAAGAGGTGAAGCCGCAGGATGGCCCGTGACAAGCTGTCCTGACTCAAGGGTGACATCAGAGCCACGCCCTGGTCGGCAGCTCTTCCCCGGGCAGCAGCGCCAACACGTGCTTTCCTCACTGTGGCCTCGGGACTTGTTTGGGGATGGGATGGTGACGTCCACGTGGGGCTCCTGCCCGGCGCTGGGCACGGACCCGTCAGCCCCTCCCCTCAGTGCTCCTGACCGTGGGCCGGGGGCTCCAGGGCCTGAGCCCCTGCTCAGTCCACAGCCCCATTTCTGGAGGGTTCTCACGGTGTGAGGTTCCCAGCAGGCTGCGGGTGGTCAGCTGGGACACCATGAGGCAGAATTAGACATTCTGCCTTTAGTTGAGTTTCTTTAATGTGTTTATGGATTTTTCCAGTTCATAGTGTCTCAGACGTGAGGGGGAAGGGAAGCTTCGCTCCCCCGCGGAGGCAAACACTGCCCATGTCCGTCCTTCCTTGTCAGACGGCACAGCCTGGCTTTCTGGTGCTCCAAGTCCGTGGGAATAGTTAACTAAGCATGTGAGTGGCGCAGGCACTGGTTTGTTGGTCTCGACTCAGAGGGCGCGGAGAGGAAATGCTGACGGCCTGTGTCGATTCCCTGTGATCGAGGGAGAACCGGGGGTGGGGGTGGGGTGCGGGGCCCAGGACCTGAGTGAGGTAATTGAGCGTCTGCTCCCAAGGGCCCGGCCGGCAGGAGGCTGGACGTGGGCTGACGCCTGCCCTGGTCACCGAGGCATGGATAGCTGTGTGGCCGCCCGCTGCCAGAGGTTCGAAGCCGGTGCTGTCATTCCGGGTGCTCTGACCTTCGCAAGGGAGCTTCTCTGCTCACTGCCACAAGGACGCTTCACCGAGGCCACAGAGAGGGCCATGTCTGGTAGCCTGTCATGGAAATCGTCCCCGAATGCAGACCCTCTGCAAGGCCCGCGGCCATCTCCTGCAGCTGCACGGCCCCGGCACCTGACGCTGTCCCTGGCTGGGTGTGCGGGCTCCGTGTTGCACATGTGCTGATTGGACCCCTGAGCCCCTGAGAGACAACTGGTGGCCCCCTCTCAGCACTTGCAGCAGGCAGGCAGAGACTGCGGTGCTGGGATCCACCAGAGACGCCCGCAATCCAGCCAGGGAGGGAAGAGTCAGAGAGCGGAGGGAGAGACAGAAGCTGGGCATGCCTCCCCACTACCCTGTAATTATATGAAGTCCACGGACTACAGTTCTCCTTCAGGGAGACCCGGAGATGCCCCTGGCTACCAGCCACCTCCCACAGTGGAACGGGGGCACCGACTTCAATCCCGAAGAACCCAGCTCCTTTGCCAAATCATCCCATTGAAGCACCGCATACCAGTTCATTTCGAGGACTGAGTCTGCCGGCGGGGGGCGGGAGGGGTGCCCTCCCCGCCTCTCAGCAGGGATCTGCTGCATCATGCCCTCGTGCTCCTGCTATCAAGGCCCATGTGCACCCCAGCACCCGTGGGGAAGGCACGGGCAGCTTTATGCCCTGACAGTAGAGGGGCTAAAATCACGCACGGGGAGGCAGGTTGGGGAGCATGTTGGACCTGAACCCACCCATGTACAACACGGGTTCAAACCCTGCTGGGCTGTGTCGCAAGTCCCCTTGCTTCTCTGGGCGTCAGGTGAACGGGATCATAGCAGCTCCTCCCGCACGGGGGAGCGTTAGGGACCGAAGGGAAGGGTCGCACCCTTGCCTGGGATGCGCGCTGAGCAGGGGGTTGGGGGGGCTCCACAGGTGCAGCCTTCCAAAGCGGAATCATCATGGTGACCACAGACCGATGACCGGCAAAGCTGCTCGGCTCTTAGACGGCCTGTCACCGGGTTGTTGCGATAAACGACACAGGGGCCGAGGCTGTGACGTGTCTAACGTGGCAAAAGAGGGACCCAGTGGTCGGGATGGTCTGATCCATTTGGTTCTTGCTCTTTGGGTTTCTGAAGGAGGCGCCAGTACAGTATCCAGCCCAGGGCTGCGTGTGCTGTGATACAGGTGCACTGTTTGTTTGTTTGTTTGGCGGTATCTGCTCAGTGTGCTAGGAATTACGAAACCCAATGGATCAGACTGTTTCCAAGTGACTCACCTGTGTCCTCGAAAAAAGATCGAGAACATGAATGGAAGCACAAAATGCCTACACAGGCAGCAGCAGAATTCACAGTATCTGGCATCTCATAGAAAATACCAGGCACACGAAGAAGCAGAAAAATATGATCCATAATGAGAAAACATGATAAAAAAGAAGATCAGAGGGAAAGAATTAGTGGGAAAGGACATCAGAAAGTTATTATCACTGTATCCCACAGGCTCCTTAAGATGAGGATGTGGGAGTGTGTCCTGCATCAGACTTCCACAGGTGGAATCTCCAGCGCCTGAGATGGGGTGTGCACTGGGATCAGTCGCAGACCACAGATGGCGGGAGAAGGCAAACCATCGGACCGGCAGACACACTGACAGGAAGCGTCCAAATGAAAGACACAGGAAAAACAATTTAAGAGAACAAAGAGTCAGCGAGTTGTTGAGTGCCTCGAAGCAGCTTGTTAAAGACGTAATTAGAATTTCCACAGGAGATGGGAGCAGGGGAGCAAAAGTATCTGAAGAAATAATGACTGAAATTTTCTAAATTTGATGAAAACTATGCATTCAAAGACTCAAGAAGCTCGATCAAAGAACCCCAAGCCACAGAAACATCAAGGAAACCAGGCTACCACAGTTTATGATCAAACTGCTTAAAACTGGTGATTAAAAGGAAACCTTAAAATCAGCCATAGCTGGGGGTGGGGGTTCCCACTATGTGTGGATGAACAAAGATGAGGGAGATGGCTGATTTCACTGGAGAAATGAGAGAAGCCAGAGAAAACTTGAACCGTATTTTTAAAATAACTGTGAAGACAAAATGAACAAACAAAAAACCCCTAAACCCCCAAACCAAGAATTCTATACCCAGCAAAACTATCTCTTAAAAAATGGCAACATAAAGTCTTTCTCAGCACGCAGAAGCTGGAAGAATTCATCACCAGCAGACCTGCCCTACAAGGCACCGTCAGATCTGAGCAGGACAACGCCGCCAGGGCGAAGCTGGTTCTGCACAAGGGAGTTACAAGCTCCAGAAATGGCCGACAGAAGAGAGCACTCTTCTCACACCATCTCTGTAATGTGGAAGGAAACCGGTCATCTCCGTTACGTGTGCACCTCATCATCATGGTTGTTTGCTTCCCGGTCTGCTACACTCTGGGTCTTGACCCCTTGGCAGAGGAAAGGGACGTGTATTCACTTTGTATAAGGACACGAGCACGCAGCAGGCATTGCATAAATGTGCTGTGTTAACACACACGTGCTGTGGGCTGCGTAGACATCCTGGGGGATGACAGGAGATTGTGTTGCACCCGGGTCGTCTGCTGGATGACAACCAGGTGCAGCCCTGGGCACTCGTCGGTCATACTGCTATAGACCGAAGTTTCATGTCCCCCAGAACACACATGCTGGAGCCTAACCCCTGTGTGACGGGTTTTAAAGGGGAGCCTTTGGGAGGTGATTAGGGATTGATGAGGTCATGTGGGCGGATGAGATTAGTGTCCTCATTACAATGGGAAGAGACACCAGAACTGCTGGTCTGCCACACGAGGACGTGGCCAGAATGTGGCCGCCTGCCAGCCGGGAGGACAGATGTCAGCTGGAAGAACTGCCCGAGCCTTGACGTTGGGCTTCCCGGCCTCCAGAACTGTGAGGAGCGTCTGTTCTCTGAGCCCCAGGCTGTTCCAGCAGCCCAAACACACGCTGACACGCACAGTGAAATCTGCTGTTGTGAATACAGATCAGATCACACTCAAAACTCAGCAGCGTCCCCACTGCTCCAGCATGTCCACAGCTGTCCCCAAAGCAGGGGCCACTTGGTAATGTGTTTTGAGGCTGAGCACCCTGCCTGTCCTGGCCACCCATATCGTCCCATCCCGGCACAGGTGGCAGCGGCCAGCACCCTTTCCGCTCCCGTGTGTGCCTCTGGGCACCGGCACACTCCTGGCCCAGCAGGGCGGGCGGCATCTGGGACCCAGGCTCTCTGGGCGAGCCTCCCTGTTTGGGGCACCAGTGACAGCTCCCGATTTAGAGGCATATTTTTACACTCAGAACAGCCACGATCCCTGCCAATAGACGGAAGGAAATGTCACCGCTCGCACAATTACAGACAGCTCTGGCGCCTCTTCTTACAGAAGTTCTATTTACATCCTATCCACTGTGTTGGTGTTTTATTTTAAACAACGAAAGCTCTATGTCTGTGCATAAGGTGGGAGAAAGGAATCACTCCCAGCCCAGGAAACTTTCTCCAGCGTGGAAAGGTTCCGCTCGAGAAGACGACCTTCGAAAGCATTCGCCCAGCATCAGGGTCTTCGAGGGCTCCCGGAGGGGGTCGCCCTTCCTCGGGGTGGGCAGGGGGGAGGCACACAGCGTCCTTGGGGAGCAGTGGCCTGGAAGGAGGGAGCACTGCTCCTGGGAGCTGGTCCTGCTGGAGGGCCAAGCTCTCCTCCGGGCCGTTCAGGTCTGCGGTTCGTGGTGTATCAAACACAAGGTAGCCCAGAAGCCGCAGGGAAGCCGGGGCTGGTTCAAAGGCAGGGGCGCCGCGTGAGCATTCCTGGGCCTGCAGGTGCCCCTCCAAGTTCACCCTGAAAGCGGCAAACTGAGTACAGAAGGCTACGTGAGGGTCAGCCTGGAGAAGGGTTAAACTTGAAATCCTTTATTGTTTACTAGGCCACTTTCTAGGGCAGTTCTAGGTTCACAGCAAAGCTACGGGGAAGGTGCAGAGATGTCCTGCGTGCCCGCTGCCCCCACACACGCAGCCCACCGGAGCTGAGCATCTGCTACGATCCACGAACCCGCACGGCCACGTCCTCACGGCCCCAATCCTTGGCTTACCCGAGGCTCGCTCCCGGTGCCGTGCGTTCAACGGGGCTGGACACGCGTACGATGACGTGATCTGTCACACAACACAGCACCACACCGCGGTGGTTTCTCGGCCCTAAAACTCCGCCGCGCCCCACCTGCCCCTCCCCCACCCGCTGGCAACCGCTGATCTTCGACCGTCTCCGTAGTTTTGCTTTTTCCAGAAAGTCATATGGTTGGAATCACACAGTGTGTAGCCTTTCCAGACTGGCTTCTTTCACTTAGCGGTTGGATTCAAGTTTCCCCTATGCCTTTTTATGGCTCGACAGCTCATTTCCCGCTGGAGCTGAACGACGCTCTACCGTCTGGACAGGCCGGTTCGCTGACATCACCTGCTGACGGAGGCCGCGGCTGCCTCGAGTTCTGACCGTCCTGGATAAAGCTGGTGTAAGCATCTGCACGCGGGTTTTTGTGTGGACGTTGGTTTTCAACCTCCTTTGGGTAAATACCAAGAAATATGAAATCCTGTTTTTATGGTAGAAACTTTCTGCTCACTGAAGAGCATTGAATGTAATGTTCGCCCAAAGACGTCTGCCCGGCGTCCCCCTCCTGAGGCAGCAAGAAGTGAAAGGGACATCTGAGTGTCGTCCGTCCAACAGAACCTCCCGCAGGGACAGGAGCTTTCTGTACCGGCCCCGCCCAGTGTGGGAGCCCCAGCCACACGTGGACAGGAAGCACTTAAAACGTGACTGAGGAACTGACCATTTCTTTGCATCTGGCTTTAGTTCACTTAAATTTAAATGTCTACACGTGGCTAGTGGTTCTGTCTAGAGACACAGGTGAGCTCAGGCGTGCTCAGGGTCTACCAGACGTCGGGTGTGGCTCCCGTCACCTGGGGGTTCCTGCCTCCTGAGCCCTCGGGCATGGCATCGTGTGGGCCTCCTCCTGCTCTCCGGCAGCCTCAGGCCAGAGCAGGTCTTGCCCACTCTCTGAGGTGCACTCCTCACCCCTCCGCGCTCCATCCCTGACCCAGGCTCTGAGCTTGGCCCATGACCTCAGCCCAGTGGCCCTGAGCATGGTCCCTCCTCCCCCGGGCCTCTGCACTGACCTGACCCTGTCCCCAGCTGTGTCTCCTCAACTGCATTCTGAAATACTGTTTTGTTTGGGAAAAGCTTCCAAATATCAGAATAGTTGAAATTCCTGGGTTGGTCTCAGCCAACCTCGTACCTCCCTGCAGAGCCCTGGCCGCACGGAGCCCCCGCAGGGTGGAGTCTGGGCAAGGCCGATGCCCCGTGGGCGGTGTGAGGCTGTGGCCGCCATGGCCGGGTCTCGGTGGCTGAGTGCATTGCCCCGAGCCTCAGTTTCCTGAGCTGTGAGATGGGGAGAGGACAGGACCCACCCCGCGGCCTTGCTGTGAGAACGAGACGCACTGTGTACGCACACGTGTGCGGTGTGTGTCCATGCTCCAGCGCCCGCAGGCACCTGCACGGTTAGGACCCATGTGCGGAGCACACACAGGCACGGTCTCCACATCCTCCCCCTGACCAGGGCCAGCGCTCAGAGCTGCCTGCTCTCCCGGGACTTTGCCGCTTCGGGGACTCAACAGGACTGAAACCAGCAAAACACTCGTAAAATAAGAACCTAAAGGAACCCCTAAACACGTTAACCCCAAGGCAGATGAGATGCGACGTAAAAACGGTATGTCTGGTCTTTCCCTCTGATGAACAGCTCAGCAAAGAGCCATCGAGTTTCCCCATTCAGCAGAATTAAGCACACGCATGTCAAGGTTTTCAGAATCACTACCGGGAGTCCTGGCACGGCCCACCCAGAGACGCGAACATCGTCAGGGTCCTCGTTCCAGTGCCCACAGCACGAAGACCCTTCCTGCCCCCGAGGGACCGCGTTGGGCGCCTGTGCCGATTCCACTGCCTGGAATCCTGTCTTCCTTGCCACACTCACAGGCAAATGCAAAACCCTGCCGGCCGCAGGAAGGAAGAGTTCTCGCAAAGTCACTGAACCAACACACGCAATGTTATCTCACGGGGCTGCTCGTTGTGGTCGCGGAACCACGGCAAGTGCGCCAAGGGTTCTAGACGGCCCGAAAGGAGGGTGGAGGCTCACTGTGAGGCAGGAAGCTTCAGGGGAGAGACAGGAAGTGGAAGGAGTGGGGAAGGGGAGGTGGAGGGAGGGCGGGAGAGGGGCAGGGGTACAAGGACACCGAAGTCCTATAGCAAAGAAGAGGAGAGTGAGAGGGGCTGGGGCAGGGCCTTGAGGCCCCTGGATGGGACTTGGTGTTTCTGGGCAAAGTCATTTTGGGGGACTGGGGTTTCAGATTTCCGATCCAGGTGTCCGCGGGCGTGAGGGTCTGGGGGAGGCTGGGGACATGTCTAACTCCGCTCCGCAGGACAGCAACTTTCTTGGCAGAGCGGAAGTCTGCAGATGCCCCACGTCCTCACCGGCACTTGTACTGCGCTCGCGGTCGTCGGGGGAGAAAGCGGCTGTGCGGCGGCCGACGTCACACACAGAAACACGCACACACACACACACACACACACACAGCCCCTCGGTTCCGTGACCCTCCCAGCTTGGTCACGCACCGCAGGCTTCGCACATCAGCCCCGTGTCGGCGGCGCGGGCTGGCGCTCGGAGGGCATCCCGCCGGAAGGGTGAATGGAGGCGTCCGCTCGGACAGCGAGGGCCCTGGGTGTCTGACGTTTTCAGAGATTCTGGCCACAAATCCTACTAGGAACCAGGTTTCTAAAATGGCAACGATAGCCCCTAAGTTTACAACCGAACCCCGGAGCTGGCACTCTCGATCGAAGCTCGGTAAAACCTCGTCAAAGGCAGGGGCGACACAGGGCTCTGCAGTACTTCCCGGGAGCATCGGACACAGCAGCAATTTTCTTAATAGAACACATGAAAATGCCCCAGGCAGCATCAAAAAAAAAAAAAAGCAGAAAGAAAAAAGAGGATATTTCCAGAAAAAAGAATGTTGCAAGCGATCATAATTATGCCTTACAGAGGGGGTTGTTTGCTTCGGCCCCGTCACCCAGGGCACAGAGATCATAAAACTCCTCTCTCTTCCCAGCGCAGGTACAGGAGCCTCCTTGATCGTCTGGAAAACACTGCTGGGCTACTCCCAGCCTGGGGGAGTCGATGACATTTGCAGTCCCCGAAGCACTGTGTTTCTTTTGTATCAAGGAACACCAATCACCATGTGCATCCCATTACGAAGGAACACCCCGCCCGGGAGATGTTTCCCAAATATCTTGGAGATGGAGGAAGTTAAAACCTCGTCCTCGGTGACCCTCCACAAAGCAGCCTGTGTCTTTACAGGGACGCCGAGTGGCCCGCTATTCTCTGGTGCTTTTTGCAACAGAATCCGGAAGGCGCACCGTGAACGCGCGACCTGCCCCAGACGCGACACAGACGGGCGAGCAGGATAGCGGCTGCAGCCCCATGCTCACGGCTGGTCCCCAGAGACAGGGTCCCTCCTCCCAGACACGGATGTGTGTGCACACGCGTGCGTGCGTGAGCCATCTGCACTCAACGCCTTATTAAAGTTGCTTTAAGAAAACTGCACTAACACGACAGACTTTTAAACCCCTGATGCATTTTATTATGACTGCATAGAACCAAGAACTATGAGCGATTTGCTAAGTGAACCAGAAACTCAACTTCCTGCTTATAAATTAAATTATGGGGCCTGCTGCTGACACGCGGGCTCCTGAAGCCGGTTCCTTCTGGAAATAAAGACCTTGGAGCAGAGAGAACAGCATGCTGGCAGAGACGAGACAGGGAGACACGTGAGGCGTCCGCACAGGAGGGGCGGGCAGGCCCCCGATCACAGCCCCCGCCGCAGCCGCGGACTCCTGTCGACTCGACAGAGCCCACTGTGAAGTACGCCGAACACTGGTCAGCCTGCTGCTAAACACGGCTGCTGTTAAAAACCAAACGGTAGAGACTCACAGGTGATACATTATGTTAAAACCCTGGGCCATCAAGACTCAAAATTCCTTGCTTCCTAATGATTTCGCGACCCCCTACTGATGTGAACCCCGCGGGATATTTAGGTCTCTTGGATCCGAAGCACAAATGTCATATGATGAGATGCAGGGTTCCTGCCTTCCAGCTCCCGTTCCAGGATGGAGACCGGCCACGGGACGCACCCCTGTCATCTCCCCTCCGTCCCGCGACATGGAGGCTGGGTCTCAAGTGCAACTGCTCGCCAAGTGACGGCTCGCCAACTTGCTATCATAGCCCACCTTTGAGCTGGAAGAACCTCGAGGGAAAGTTTTCCCACACGACTGGATGCTGTGAGGACCCGCTAGGCCTCTGGTCCTGCACCAGGGGACTGGGGGGGTCCCCGTGTGAACAGGAAACACGCGTGTATTCAAGTTGGCTTCCTGGAAACGCGCACGTCTGCCGGAAAGACGCATCAGTGGGTTCCGTGGCCTTCACAGACTGACCCCCACGAGCTCATTGATAGCAGCAGCTTCCCGGGAAGTGGCCAGATCACGGAAGCCCTGAAGTCAGTTCTGGAAGCCGAGCCGTGTAGTCAGGAGGTCAGCCTTCCCAGAGAGAGGCCCGGCACTGGCCCTGGGCTCCAGGGGGACGTTCTGCCCAACGGGAGCGACTGTGTCTCTGGGGCCTGGGGCCGGCGAGGGACACGGTGACGTGGGGTGGGGGCGTCGGGCCGTGCGGTCAGTCAACCACCAGAGGGGCTGGCGATGAGGGCCGCGGGCGATGGTGCCTCGGGGTTGGAACCCACACTGAGGGACCCTGGCTGGCGGCGCTCTGTGTGGTCACACCCGGGTGCCCAGCGGGGACAGGACAGTGGACGCCACTCCCCAGACAGACTCGAATCCGTGTTCTTGTGCTGTAAGAAGCCTTCACCATCACTCTGCTCGGGTTTTAGAGAGTTCTGCGAGTCCTAGGGAGGGATCAATCCCTGAGGGGGTCCTGGGGACCCCTGCGCTCTGCAGCTCAGGGGGAGGGTGGTCTCGAGGGCTGGCCTCTGCCTTGGGGCCGCGAGCGCACAAACAGGTGTGAGGCCGCAAGGCTGGCGGAGCTCTCCGCGGGGCAGGAGCACCCGGAGCGGGAGGGCAAGGGGCTGCCGAGCACATTCCGGACGGCGTCCCAGGGAGGGGGCCCCAGAGTCCCCATGAGAAAGTGTGAGAACCAAGAGCTCCTAAGTTTGAAGCTTTCAAAGAACCTGCTGACCCGGGAAGCCGGTCCTCGTGTTGAACATGAGCTCCGTGTGTTCACGCGTGTGAGGTGTTCTTTACTGGTCTTTGTGGTTTGGGCTGGGCCCCAGGTAACGGGACGGGGGGTTGGGGGGGTGGCTTTGAGACTCTGTAAAGGAGAGAGTGTGACCTCGGGCAGCAGGGCACCTCCCGCCCCTGAGGCCGGTCCTCTTCTCGGAACCAGACTGGTGGCCCCACCTCCCGGCCCGCTGGGTGTGCAAAGCTGCTTCAGGAACTTACCGAGGCGCCTGGCACGTGGCAGACGCTCCCAGAACGGCGGGCGTTACTGAAACCCCCAAGTGTCACTGCTTAGGGGGAGAAAAGAGGGACGGGGGAGAATTTCAGTCTTGCATGATTTCAGCAACTACTGAGAAAGGACAGGGTGACTCGTGAGCCCCCCCCCCGGGGCCCGGCCACCTGGGCTGGGCCTAAACCTCAGGTCCTCGCCCCGGGGCTGGTGCCCTGCATCGTCTTATTTGCCGAGCCAGCGCGTGGGTCCTGGGGCCGTTCAGAGTCCTCCCTCCCACCCGGCCTCCCCCAGCCCAGAGGCACACTTGCTCTCCGCTCTCTTCCTACAACCCAGCCTGCTCCTTCTCAGCCATATTTTAAAACAAAAGAAGACAAAACAAAAAGATGGAGAGGAAATGCTATCTAATAGGACTGCAGCAAAATCAACTGTTTTGGTAGAGATAATACAGCTGTGTTCACATATTGTCAAACATCTGGAGAGAAGCTTAAAAAAACACTTGAATCAAACCGTCTGATGTTGGGGCCTCTATGCGTATAGACTTCCTCTTCTGAGCAGACATCTCAATCTTTCCACTTCAGGAGGGCAGCCACGGACAGAAAGAAACCCAAGTTCAGGTCTCCTTCCTTTGGTGGGTGGGACACACCGCCCAAGGTCCACACGCTGAGCAGGGACTGACAGGCCCTCAGAATTAAAGTCTGCCCCAAAGCGAGATTGTCTTCTTTCCCTGCGGTCCCCCCCAAAACGCTGTCTTCCTCAGTGAGCTCACGCGGGCCATGTAATTTGGAAAGTGGGCAACACGGGAATATCAACGTTTGTCCAACAGATAAACCGAGACTTGATTTCATACCCCTATACACCGATACACCAGATTTGGGAATCCGTTTCTCCGGTTTATAGTTTTTAATAATTCCCGAGGGTCAAGACGGAACGTTGTCTTTGCAAACACGTGTGAAAATGAAGATCAAAACCCGCAAGGACTGATAAAAACAGAAGCCAGAAGACAAATATGCAAAATTAGCGCACGGCCATTTAACGTCCGCACAAGCAACAGTCCAAGGAAACCTCCCCCAAGATGCAACTTGCTTCAGATGTGCCCAGTTGTCCACGCAGAGTCAAAGCACGTGCACGGTCCAGAGAGAGGGGCCGCAGGTGGGCAGAGCCTCGCCGCGCCAGGAACGGTCATTTTTAAGATGACAAACACGTCACTTCATTGTCATGGGTTACTGCATTTCGCCAGGAAATACTTATGCTGGTTCGGAGAGGGAGTTAGGAGAGTTCTAGGAAAAACCCCGTTTGATACCCATCCGTCCGTCCCCATTAGCGGATCTCGCTGGAAAGGTCTTTTCTAGTGCATGATCCCCACAGAAGCCCCATTCTTTCTCGATGCTCGGATAAAAACTGGAAAGCAGCAGTTTGCTCTCCTATCACCAAAATGCAGACCCCCCAGCACACTTGGACGAACCCCTTCCTCGTTCCCAGAGGGACAGAAAAATACAGCAGTGCTGCCCCGTCCAGCTTTCTACATGCCTGTTCCATGTCCCCGCTGGCGGTCACCTGGGACGTTCAAACACGCCTTTTTAAATGTGTCAGGACATAGAACTCACAGGCGTGACTGAAGGCCTGTGCGTACTCACGGGACCCCCTTAACAAAGGGTCTGAATTCGACCCTTTCCGACGTTCGGCGTATTGCACAGGGAAAGCACGGGGCGTGTGATGAGGATGAAAGACCCCTCGTTCGCGCTGAGACCCCGGTTTTGAAGCGCCTTCTTTGTTCCAGCGAAAATGAGTTTGGAGACAGCTCTGAGTCCACGGCGAGCGGCGGTTGCACCCCCTCCCCCGACGGTGGGGACGGGCACGAGTGTCCGCTTGCGCGGGAGGGGGTCTGGGCTCGGTGCGCGTGAAGACTGATTTGCTCCTCACCCAAGGGCAGCAGAGACGTCCAAGTTCGTTATCGGACTGTTAATAAAGCCCATCCGAGAGGCCTCTCGGTCCAGCTGGCTGCTCCACTCTCCGCTCCAACATCCAGGAAAGCCATTTGTGTCCAAATTTGCCCAAATCAATTAACCTTCTCTGGTATTATTCACCGCTCTGGGACAAAATTCTGTGTGCGGAAGCAAAATGAGGTCCTGGCCCATCATCGGGCCGGGCCCCCTGAGGAAAGAACAATGAGGATATTCTGGTCAACAGCCCAGTATTGCACGGCAGCTCCTCAACAGAGCACGGGGACGGCGGGAACCCCTCGTGCCCCGCAGCCGGAACAGCCCGGAACGTCCTCCACACGCTCCCTCCGCACCTCTGCTCTCGATGCCCAGCGGAGGTGCGGACGACCCCATCTGCAACCACCGTCCTTGGTAACAAGCCTCCGGGGACCGTTAGCCACATGTGATAGTCTAACAGTAACTCACACCGCTCTTCTCTATCTGACCCGTCCTTCCGGCACTTTCTTTCCAACCAAGGCCCCAGGCTTCCCAAAAGGCGGTATATCCGGAACCAACAAGTTTCAGAAGCAGCAGCACGAATCCCACTAATTCCTGTTGCCTGAGCCACAAGCTCGCGGACAGCGGGGGCACGAGCGGCGGAGACCTCTGCTAAGGCGAGGGTCCCCCGTCATGGCTTCCTGCCCGGCGGCTCAAGTTCCAACCCTGCTTCGCCGCATCCCTGCCGACCAAGCCAGCAGTCACGCTCCCCACACCCCCCCAAATTCTGGGCAAAACGCTTCCTGACCACTGGCCTGGCCTTCCTTTCTTTAGAGCATTTGTGTTAGAAAGCTGCGATTGTAAATCCTTTTTCTACCCCTGAGACGCAGCTGTCTCCCAGAGCGGCAATGACTTTATCAAGGTCCTGGGAGTTTTGTCTATGAAATGCATCACTAAGGAGATGGGGCCTCTGCCCCCCCGGCTCTGCGGCGGGAGGAACCTACGTTCGATGGGTGACAATCAGCCACCCAGGAGCCCTCCTCACATCACCCTCTCCCCCTCCTCCGGCACCGTCCCCGTGCCCTCCCCGTGCTCGAACCCCTGCATTTCATTTCAGCGAGGTCGCGGCCAGCTGCGGTGTTTCTTTCACGGTTCTGGTCCCGTGACTCAGACTGGACTCCTCGCTGGGCCCTCACACTTGTCACCCAGGACCCCAGGTGTGCACCTTGAAGCCTCTTTGCCCCGAATGACCGACGGGATCCCCTGGGGAGCCCGACCCCAGCCCGGGGCCCCGGAGGACAGCTGGTCCGAGTTGCTCAGGACACTCGGGTCCTCGGGGCATGGAGCGCAGTCTCGGGGTGCGGGCAGAGCCCTGCCGGCGGCTTGAGGCGCGGCGGGCAAGGGTGCAGGGACCCTCCCCGGCCTCTGCTTCGGCCGGACTGCGGTTCTCCGGGACGCACTGCTCTCCCTGTGGAACACATGTGGCTCCGACCTGGGTGTCTCCCTCCTCCCGGGAGAGTCTCCCTTTCCTGACTCCTCCTCGCAGGCTCTCGTCCCTCACCGTGACGCCAGCGGCCCGCGGCCCTCCGCAGCGCGTGCTTTTCCGAAGGATAACCTGCAGCGTCGACAGAGCGAGCCGGTCCGCAGCAAAGAAGAGGCTCCACACCCTTCCGAACGTCGCGGCTCTCACCTGCCGCCTTCGCGGTTCTGGGCTAATCGTGGGATTTGTTCACGAATCCGGCTCACACCTCGGCCTCGACAACTTCCGGGTCGAAGGTCTTACTGGTACGTCGCGACCTCATGAGCGAGCGGAGGCCACGCTGGGGCCGGGGCCGGGAGGGCCGAGCGCGACGGTCCTTTGCCCAACTCCATTTTTAACGGGCGTCTTAATTTTTCATGGATCTGCCGCCAGGTTTCACACTGACCCCCTTGGCCCTGGGAACCCGCACGGCCTTCCGGGACTTTGGGCAGCGGAGAGCCGTCCAACACCTCTGAAGCACGTGCAGGTCAAGTGTAAAGACTCTGTTTGTTCAACGAGACTTCTGCAAACAGCACGCATCCCCGGCGGGGACGGTTCCAGGTCGGCGCACAGGTTAAGGGAACAGCCTCGCCGATGCAGAGATGACACAGGAGGATGTGACACCAATCCCAGGGAGCAGCGGTTTAGGCAACAAGCCATCGAGCCCCTGCTCCGATGGCGGGAGCCTCCCCTTCCCGCCTGGGCGCCTCCGCGTTTCCCGCGGCTGCGCCAGCCGCAGCAGTGAGCACCGTCCCGTCCCGGGGTCGCTGCCCCCAGGAGGCGCTTGGAAAGGAAGCCCCCTCACCTGGCCTCCAGCCTCCCCGTCCTTCCTGAGGAAGGACAGTCACTTGTGATTTCTCCAAAGACATTCCACGAAGGCTGCTTCCCACGGCTGACGTGTCAGGCTCTGACAGTCGGTGTGTGCTATTTTTCGGTGAATTAATGTAGTCCATGAACGCTGCACAACTGACAATTAAGACGGGGTGCCCGAGAGGTCCTGCTCTCCGTCACCGCCCTTTCTAATTGCAGGGGGAGGAAGGGGCTGACGCTCCAGCTTAGGATTTTGCATTTCTTCATAAAATTTGCCCATATTCCTTTTACAGTAACTGGCATAAAACTGGGGGGGAGAGCGGTTGTTACAAACTTCGATTTTTAAAAAAGAATCATTTATTTATTTTAGAGAGAGCGTGTGTGCTCGCGCGGGAGGGAGGGGCCGAGGAACGGAGCGAGAAGCTCAAGCCGGCTCAGCCCGGAGCCCGGAGCCCGACGCGGGGCTGCCCCCACGACCCTGGAGCACGGCCGGAGCCAAAGCCAAGAGTCGGCCACTTCACCGACGGCACCGCCCGGCCTTCGCTCTTTAAAGCTCAGGGTCTCGAAACACGGCCCAGTTCTGCGTTAGGAGCCCGGACCTCCGTGGCTTTGCACCAGCAATGTCTCTGGAAAAAGGTGCAAACAGGCTGGCGCAGACACCGCTGTCAGGCACACGCGGATGCAGGGGTCCCCACGGCGGGGGCGGGGGGGGGTTGAGCGGAGGCTGAGGGCCCCGCTGCAGGCAGGCCGGCATACTGTCCGTAGGAATCGTCCAAGTGACCACTGCCATTTTCTGAGCTGGGTAACAGGCCTCTGAGGACCTCCATGGTTTCCCCCACATCCCGGGAGATCTGTTGTCACCTTGAAGCCAAGTTCAGCACCTCTCAAGGGCCCCAGAGACACCCACTCAACATGTTCCCCTCCTATCGGGGCACCTGTCCGTCTGATCCCGGGGACCCCTCCCTTCACACCAGGACGGGGTGGGGGCAGGGGGCTGCAGTCCCAGTCCGGATGTGCGGACCCCTGTAAAACCTGGTCCCGCCACCGCAGGTGAGTCCGGACTCTGGGCCCTCCTGCAGTCACCTTTCAGAGCAGAGCTGGGACCCAAGTCTCCCAGCCACGCTTCTAAGGCCAGGCGTCGGAAGAACGGAGCCGCTGGCGTCGGAAGAACGAATGGAGCCGCTGGCTCCCGGCCCCGAGGGAGAGAAGCAGGTCTCCCCTCCCATCACCCGGGCTCGTCTTGCTCCTTGACGGAGACGAGCGCCCGTTCTCCACTCCAGACAGGGTGGCAGGCTCCCCTGCCTTGGCAGCAGGGTTGGGGTGCTAACACGCAGTGATGGCACTCAGAGCGGGGGCACGAGGGGGCTCAGGGCTGGTTACGAGCCAGTGCGGCTGACAGGCTCCTGACGTCCTTTTCCTAGAGTTTTCTCCTGTGCACGTTCGTTTAGCAAACAGACTGGCTTCCTCCTATGGAGAGTATCGGGTGGTTGGCAAAGCGCGGCCTCAGGCCCTGGTGCCAGCCCCTGCTTGACCTCCTGGCCTCCCCGTGCCCCACGTTTCCAGGCGGTGCGGGTGGTTGCACGCCCGGAGACGCCTCTGGGGAGAGGCCCCTGTGGGCCCCGGGGTCAGCACGGGCTGGCACCGGGCTGAAACCCTCGGCAGGCCACGGAGGTCCTCTGTGTCCCTTTCCACACCTGGCTGTGGTGTGAAATACAAAGAGGTGATTTCTGACCATGTGCAACGCGGTCTCTGAGTGCACACGTGCCAACGTCAGGGATGTTACTTCTGCCTCAAAGACAGAAATGAGAAGGGAGCATGTGCACTCTTGGTTCTTCGGCAAAGCAACAGCAGGACAACCAGGAGCATCAAACGCGGGGCTCCCACGTGACCCAGAAAGGAATCGCTGCTGAAGTAAGGCAGGGACTTCCAGGGCAGGAGGCTGTTGCTTCACGATGCCCACGCTGGCTGGGGACCTGACAGCCCCCCGACCCCTGACCCCTTCCCACAAGTGCACAGGCAGCCCTGCCTCAGGGATTCTCAACGGGGACTTCTTGTTGAACCCCCACAGGCCAGGGCCTGGGACCCAGTGACGCCCAGTGACGCCCAGTGCCAGCACCTGCTCTCCTGGGACCGACCTTCTAGAGAAGGTGATGGCTGAACAGGCCACAGAGAGGCTAAGCCTGTCCGTCAGACGACAGCAGCCCAGGAGGACACAGATGGAGACGGGACCCTGGGGAGGGGCCTCTCTGGGGGACGGTTGGAGCGGTTCATTGATTGACAAAAAGAAGGTAGCCAGAGGGAGGTCTGGGTGAAAAACTTCTAGACAGAAGGGAAAATGGAAAGCCCCAGGTGCTGGGCCACTGCTGGACCCCAGGGTGGACAGACTATGGGAATGGCCAGAGTTCCGAGGCGGGGGGTGTAGGGCAGGAGCAGCAGGAGCTGAGGTCAGGATGTGCGTGCCGATCACTGATGGGGCAAGCAGGGCCTGAGGCCAGGTCTGCTCACCCTGCCAGGGCTTCACCGTCACTATTACCACTGTCACATCATTGTCCCTGCCATGGCCACCATCATCACCGTCATCATTGTCATCACAACCAATCATCACCACCATGTCCATCATCTCTACCATCACCATCACCATCACCACCACCATCATCACTATCACTGGCACTTTTAAGACTTTATTTATTTATTTGACAGACAGAGATCACAAGCAGGCAGAGAGGCAGGCAGAGAGAGAGGAGGAAGCAGGCTCCCTGTTGAGCAGAGAGCCCGATGTAGGGCTCGATCCCAGGACCCTGAGATCATGACCTGAGCGGAAGGCAGAGGCTTTAACCCACTGAGCCACCCAGGCGCCCCTATCACTGCCACTTTCATCATCAGGTGACAGTTACCACCACCATTACCTCAATGCCATCACCACATTTTGGCTGCTTTGTTGGTCAGCTTTCTCAGAAAAGCTCTATATCCTACTGTCTGTCTCGATACAGGCTCTACACTTCACAGAGTTACTTGAAGGAGGATAAAGCAAGTCACTCCTCCACTCCAGAGACGGCACGGGGAGATGGGAAGCGCCAGTGAACAGGGAAACCGACTGGAGGCTGTGGGGGCCTCCAGGGTTCATAGAGCCGGCCGGCTGCAGCAGTCACAGCGGCAGATGTCGGCAACAGCTACTTGTTTCCAGAACGGCCCGTGTGGTTACTGCAACACGGCGGCTGGTCCGTGAACCCCATATACGTCCTCATTGTTTTCAAATGACTCTGTTCAGCAGAGACAGTAAACAAGGTTTGTTCTCTTTCAAGGAAAATTCACACTCTGAAGAGAGAACTCTGGTGCAAAGCACCTCTTGCCAGTCCGTAATTTTCTGACAGATTAAAACACCGATCTTCCTTTGTGCGGCAAGTTCCATTTATTACCCCGCCGTGAATCCAGGCTTCTTGTTCTCTGTCTGTTAACTTACTCCTCCCAGGAGAAGTTTCCTTATTACTCTCAGAAGCATCACTGTCTTTATAGAAAACTGTGTCTTCACATAAGTATATATAATCACACTAATGACACATCCAACACACGGGGCACACTCTGCTCTGAAGGCACCAGGAGAAAAGCTTGCAGAGCTCCTCTCTGGAGCTGCCACCCCCACATCACTTGTCTTCCACAGGTGCAAGAGCTCTTTGTGCATCCATTGTGTTCAAGGCCATCTTTAGTATTCCAAAACGGAATCAGTTCACACCGTGATCGCTTAAATAGTAAAGCCGAGCGCACCTGTGGCAGAGCGGCTCCAGCCCGACACTTCTGACTATCTGGCTGAATGCGTCTTTGTTACGGGGGCTTCCTGCTCACGGAGGGTGTTTAGGAGCATCCCTGCCTTTACCCCCTGAATGCCAGCATACTCTCTGAAGTCCTGACAACCAGAAATGTTCCCAGGTGTTGCTAAATGAAAAATCAAGATCAGCTCTTGAGAACCACTGACCTGTAGTCAAACCTCACATAATTACATAACTCAGTATTCTTGTAACAGTCAGATATGATTCTCACTCACCAACTTAGCAACAAATTCTACTTATGAGTAGAGGCCCATTCATATTAAAGGACAGAGATAGTAAACCTAGTGAATATGGTGGACAGCAGGCTCCGGAGGGTTCTCCAAGCACAGTGATATGTAAGAACCATCCACCTCCCCATCCACCCATCCGTCCACCCATCCGTCCACCCATCCGTCCGTGTCATTTGGCTACTTCATAACAGCCATGCTACAGATGAAATGAAGGCCTAGCTATAGGTCCACGAGGAACTCATAGTCAATCACGGTGACTCTTACGGGGGTAGCAGCAGCCCAAGGAGCAGTTTTGAAAATGAGGGGGGTACGTTTTTATGATCATAATGCCTGACTACCATTAGCCTCTGGTGGGCAAGGCTAGGAATGCCAAGTCATCCCCAAAAGCCTTAGAAGTTCCATGTGTGTACAGCACACGGCCCACCAGCTCATCCTGTAAGTGCAGAACTGTTCGAGCCCACACCTTAAACGGTCGGTCGGTTGGTTGGTTTCTATCATGTCGGGTCAGCCGCTGCGTAGTTCATTACGAGTTTCTGATGCAGTGTTCAATGATTCATTAGTCACGTGGAACGCCCAGCGGTAGAAAGGCCACCTGACTGCAGGACTTGCATCCACAGTGAATCTCCGCAGGTGCGAAAGGATCCCACGAAGAGAAGGAGTGTTGTCCTTCATGTTGCTCAGCACTTTCCAAGCGTCTTTCAGCATCTTGGAGAATTACATCCCCTGCTGCGACGCTGGCTGAAGGCACCCAAGTCGACCACCCAACCTGTGCCCAGCGCGGCAGCTCCCGCCGTCCTAGACGCCCCCCAGCCAGCCCCGGGCCCCCGACCAGGTCTTCCAGCAGAGTCCTGCCTGCGTGTGAAATCCTAGGCTTTGTGCGTGCCACCCTCCTCGCCTTCCTGGATGTTATGGTGACACATGTAGTGATATTTCAAAGTATAAGCTTCTCAAGGCGGAACAATCTGGAACTTGGGTTGTGGTGGTAAAATGAATCTGCATGAGATAAAATCACGAAGAATTTTGTTGGGTGGTGGTGACACGCATGTAAGTCTCAGTAAAGTAAACACTACTGAACCGCGCTGAAAGAGTGAGTTGGACACTAAGTGAATCCTATCGCAATAAAGCCGTTCGCTGTGTAGACGGATCCCAGCGACCATTCCGGGCAGTCCTGGCTTCCTGCCTGGTGTTGGTGGCGTAGCGTGGAGCATGGCTGCTTCCAGCGCCCTGCCCGGCTTGTAGGCTTCCTGACGTCTCCTGAGCCACTGCGCCCACTCACACTGGGGATCCCCACCAGTCCATTCAGGTTCATGACTGCACCACAGACCTCTGACCTCTGGGCAGCCTGAATGCCCCCCCCCACCCGTGCCAGGGAGCCCCTGCTCTGCCCCGAGGGGTCTCCGCCAACTCCCACCCATGCTCGCTGGAGCCGCACGCTTCCTGTGTGCACGTGGACGGCACACTCCTTCCCGGAGTCCATCCTCTGCTGTAACCGCCCGTTTCCCTTGCCGACTCCCGCGTTGGGCCGTAGACTCCAGGGGAACAGGAACTGACTCCTCCTTGGTCACCTTTGTGTCCCCAGCAGCCAGCACAGAGGCCAGAGAAAGGGCAGTGCTCAGGGACGGCACGGAGTCAGCGGCGGTATGCGCATCATTCTGAGGGCAGCCCCGTCTCCCTGCAGGCTGGTGGGGAGCTCCCGGAATTAAGTGAGGAGCAGATCGGTCGCTACAGCGCGTGGTAAACAGAGGAAAAAACACTCAGAGCGCCGCATGGAAGCACCTGCGGGTGCACGCAGGTGCCGGCCAGCCGCTGGCAGGGGGAGCGGGTCTGTGCGCCGGATCGATGCCGTGTTGCTGGTGGTGACACTCCCCCACGACGTCACTGCTGGAGGAAGTGGATGGGGGTAAGCAGATCCTCTCTGTTCACTGCTTTTTGCACCTTTCTGGGGATCTGTGACAACGGCTAGGCAGGGGTCAAACAAGCATCCGTCTAGGCAGTCACACCGTCGTGGGGCTCCACTGCAGGATGGTCATGGGTAGTGGGTCACCAGCGTTTCCTGTAAAGACAGGCGCGTTCTCCTTGACTGCGGGGGACGTGGAGAACAAAAGCAAGAAGGACATGTAGATAAAATAAAACTCCTTTAAAACCTGTAGCCTGTGGACAAATACTAGAGAAAGGCAGAGTCTGACTTTCCTCCAGAAACTCCCAACTGTTTTCATTTTAATGCTTCCCTGGAGGGAAAAGCAACCTTAGCTTGACGATAGCCAGGATCCTGTCTTCTGTAGAACCTGAAGTCCTTTTGGAAACTTCTTTTTCTCATTACTTCCCCAACACCGGCGTATATAACCCGTCACTCCTTATGAGCCCAGAGCAGCTTCTTCTGTCCATGAGTTCTGTCTTTGTGCTTTATTTAAAACACCTTTTTGCACAAAAAACAGCTCAAGGATTCTTGGCCATCGGCTCCGAACCCTACTACTCCAGACCATATCGGAGCTGCAGAGAGATCTCCGTCAGCCGCCTCGCTCCTCTCTGTACTGACAAAAGTCTTCTGAGATCGTCCCACGGGTGTGCCCTGTTCCCAACGGGGCTCACCATCTCGATGCATAGAAAGCATCACAGAAGACAAGTAACCAACAACCATGCACTTGTGAACAGAGACCCCATCTCAGGGGGCTCGGCAGGCTCTCTTCAGCCCCCTGACCCCTGCGGACCCCATGCTTGGTTCCTTCACGCACTCGTCACGCCAGAAGGCAGCATTTCCCCCCAGACTGTGAGTTCCCGGGAGAATGGCGATCTGTCTCCTCTGCGCCCCAAGCAGTCGGCTCCTGCTCTCATTCGATGGATGGTTTCAGATGCGTATTTGAGCGAGGGATGAGTGTTCTCCATGGCCACGGGCAACGCGTACAGAACATTAGAGAAGGTCATGCAGCCCTGGGGCCCCACGATTGGGCAACTGCAGACCAAGACAGCAACAAGGGCCATCACGCAGACCACTCAAGGGCCTGGCTCCTAGCAGCGTGCTGGGGGGACACCAGGGGCAGGTCAGGGGCTGCACGCAGGCCCAGCCGCTCTCCAGAAAAGGTCTCCCCGCCATCTGCGGGGTCTCCTTGGGGGAGGGATGGGACAGTGCAATGCATATTCTGAGCACATCCCGGATCTGCGCTCTCCTACCACGTACCTGCTTGTTCCTAAGTATGACCAGACTGGAAAGAGCAGCGGCCTCTAGAGCCCGGCTCTGAAGAAATGGAATCTGTAATTCCATCAAGGAAGGCATGCAAAAGATTTGGGTTTTAAATAAAATAAAAACAAATCTGCCAGCCACCCGACCTTTTCTCTGTGGTGCCGAGCAGCTCCCGAGACCTGGCCCACAGACGTGGAGCACGAGCACATGGTCCCGATGACCTGGGGGTCGGTGCTACTAGCAGCCTCCTGGAAGCAGGGACAGCACACGGATCCGGGCAAGGAGAGGTCCAGCCACTTGTCCAGGGCCCCGTGGTGGGCAGGATTGGAATGTGTGTGGACCCAGAGACCACGGGCGACCCCACGGCTGGGTGCGCTCCCCTCCACACTTGCATTTCCAGAATGACAGCCGAGCTCCTTCCTAGAGCACCTGGAAAGGAAGCCTCATCGGAACCACCGTCCCGCCGCAGGAGACAGATGCGTCCACGTGGCCGTCGGGAGAAGCATCAGGTGTTCATGATCCCAGGTACCGAGTGACGATATCAAGATGACTTCATTTAACATCCTCAGGACGCTCTCTCACGGGCTTCCTCATTCTCTTCCTTTCCTTTCCAAGTTTTTATGGCTTATTCAAAACTGGTATAATTCGTTCCCAGAAGTTCAGCTTTCCTGTCTTCCCTTGCTTCTTATGAAAGCCTTTTCCTACACAGCGAGCGCGGGAGGAGACACGCCCTTGGTCTGCCTTCCCAGAAGGAGCAAGACGAAATGACATGCCAGCAGCCGTGTCCAGCGTGGGCGTGGAGCAGGGGCACCCGGAAGAGCCCGTGTCGGCGCGTGGGCAGGGAGAAAGCCCGGGGACAGAATCATAGTCTCCGGCACCCACACTGCACACCCGCCTCGGCTGCTACGGGCTCCCCCTCCCCGGACTTGTGCCTGACGGGCCCTTTGCTTGTATCAAACAATGCATCCAGAGAATTAGCTGAAAAATATCAAATGACGTATCTCTTGCTTCCCCTGCCTCGCTGCTTACAAAATGCTGGAAAACTCTTCAACAATCACGGAAATTTAAAAACTGAATAAATCACGAAACTCCAACAGCAAGCCGGCCAGATAAGATGCTTCAACAGCCGTCTCTACCTTTGAAATTCATTACGGAAGGCGACTGAGGGCTCCTGCCCCGTTTGTGTCATTCACATAAGAGCAGCACTTGACAAACATGGAGGCTCTGACTGTGCCCTGGGTTTGAACGCTTTTACATAAATTCCTGCCGGGATTAGCAATCTTTGCAGAAATCACAGGGCAGGGCGAGAGCGGCTTCCCGTCGGCTCTGCCTCCCCATCAGGCAGCGTGAGCTTCTTGAAGCGAAGCTCTAAGATCCATTACCAGCCGGCGCAATCAGGCATTATCGCGAATCGTCTTCTGACACAGCAGAGTAACTCCGAAGTTGCCAGGAGCTCCAGCTGTAAATCCGTTGCCCGTTTGCAGACAAAACAGAGTGACTGGAGGACAGCCGGGCACACGACAGCCTCAGACCCCACGATCAACGCTCCGGGGACGCGGAGGCTCCAGCAGCGGGTGCTGGGGCCGGGGCCACGGCCGTTTCCCCCAGGACGTGAGGGAGCGAGGCTGGCCGTCAAGCTGACATTTTGTAAAGTGAGCCTAAGTGGTAGGCCATTATCTGGATAATTACTTTTCAAATGGTTTCTGCCTAAGTGGTGGGCAGGCCCACCTGGCGGGCGAAGCTGGGGGAGAAGTCTGACTTCCCGTGAATCTGGACTGAGCAGGTCTCGGGAAGCAGTCTAGTGTGGGATCATTTACTGCGGGTGAGTCTAGCTGCACGCACGTGGCCTAGAAGCCTTTCGCACGCACAAGCGTGCACGTCTATCTTTTGGGTCAGACCAGCGCTGGTGGCTCTGGTCAGCGGGGCCTGAGTTGGGGGCGCTCACGGTCACCGCCGAGTGCCGATGGGAAGACCATGCTCCCAAGGGGAAGTTGGATTTACTGATGGACCAGAGCAACCTCGTGGAGAGGGCTGGCTCACCTCACAGCTGGCTGGGGGGCGAGGGGACCAGGAATACTCGCTCCCGAGAGCCAGCCCCCCACCACGTCCCCTGGGTCACCGTCCTGACTTCTTGCCCACCTCCCACCGGCCTCTACACCCCAGGTCTGGACAGGAGCCTGGTGGGCACAGATGGGAGGGGCAGGAGCCGCGAGGGTGCGTGTCTCAGAATCCCACTGAGGCCGGCCTCTGGTCGGGGGGCATCGGGGGGCGATGAGAACCCAGAGGCTGCGGTGCCACTGTCAGCCCTCCATGGGCACTCACTGCTCTGCTACGCCAGAGCCCGACCTCCCCGACTTCCAAGGAGCTGGGGCACCCAGACTTTAACGTGAAGTCTCGTGGTGGTTAAGGGGGGACGGCACGCTGTGTCTCCACAGACGCTGCGAGAGCCCCGCAAGACCAACCCGCCGGCAGCTGTGGTTCCTCCCCTATCTCCCGGCCTCACGCCCTTCGCCTCCACCTGTCACCTCCCTGGCCAGGTGCACAGGTCCAGGTATACGACGCATAACTGTCCCCCAGGTCCAGGCCAGGTGCCACCCAGCCCCTGAGCAGTCTCAAGAGCCTCCCGCCACGGCCTCTTGTGTGGGGACAGTGGCGGGGCAGATCCCGGCCTCACTCCTCGTGGGGACAGGAACCTGGGTGAACTCTGTGACTCTGTGAGTGAGGAAGCAACATTGTTTCTGTGCTGCTTTGTAACCAACAAGGAAGAGCAGCAATGACAATAGTCGTATGGCCAGGAGCCGGCTGCTGTGCCCTGGGCGCTGTCCCCACCTCTCTGTCCTCCAAAGCAGGGGCCACCTACCCTTCCCGCCCAGCACAGAGCACATGGTCCCTCCACATAGCATGGCCGAGGACACAGGAAAAGACAGGTGGGGTGGGGGGGAGAGAGGGAGAGAGGGAAGGACGTGCCAAGTCTCCCGTCACCCCTGCTGTCCCCTGTCTGTGGAGGCTTGGGACCCTAATCTGTGGCATCTCTCCTAAGTCACTGTGCGGGATTTAATGCAGACACAGGGCTGTCCAGCACGTTCCTGGGGTGGCGCCCGCAGGACTCCTTCGCAGTGGCCGGTGGGCAGTGAGGACCCTGGGGTGACGGCAGGGAGAGCCCCATGCAGGCCCGGGGCCGGGGGAGGAGCCGCTGCGCCCGCAGCCCTCCAGAGGGAGGGAGGAGGCTTTCCTACGGCCCGAGACCCTGCTTAGGACAAGGGTGCCTGATGACTTCCCAGCGGTGCCTCAGAGGCCACTGTGGTTTGGGACAGTGACAAAGGCGCTGAGCTATTAATGGTGACAGATGGAGCTGTGCTCCCAGCCACAGTGTCACGCACGCAGCCATATTTCTGTATAAAAGCAGAGCTTGTGTCTGAAGCCCGCTGGCACGTTCCGTGAAGAGCAGGCCCGGGACTGTGGGCGTGAATCGGGTTTGCAGAGGGGAGGAGTCCATGCGGCCCCGCACGGGGGCTGCTCCCGCTCTGGGGAAAACCGACACAAACGAGCATCGAGGGCAGTTTGGGAGAAGACCCGGCCCTCGGCCTTGCTGGGGTGTCCACGGTCCACGGGTCCCTGCATGTGCACGGACCTCCTGCCTCCGGGTCGTCAGTCCCTGGGGGAATCCTCCGTCTGCACCCCAGCTGGTCCAGAAACCTGCAGCCCGGGTCCCTCCAAGGTCCCGTCGTGGGGGATGTCCCCGGAAGGAGGCTCATCCAGCGACAGCCCCGCCCCACAGACAGGACCCCCAGAGCATCGTCCGGGAAGACGTCCAAGAATCCCCCAAGACGGTTTTGGCTGTCACTCAATCACCGTCAACACTGTAGAAATGAACGCACCGTCATTATCCGTTCTGAGTGAGGGTCCGGATCGGCGACAGCCCCGGTACAGACCGCCCTGTCCCTGCAACGGAGCCCACGTGCCTCCTGCCCTGCCTCCCTTTCATGACAGGGAAACGGAAACCAAGTGCGCTCTGAATAGCTACAAAATCACCCTCGGAGCACGACGGAGCAGGAACAACTCCAGAAACGGCACAGAAAACTGTGTATCCCACGGAAAGTAGCCACAGCCGATGGGTAAGGGGGGCAAACTGAAATGATTCAGCATATTTTCACTTTCGTAAGCGTAACGAAAAAGGGTAAAAAAGATATTCCTACCGACGGAGCCACCCAGGCGCCCCGGAGAGGACATGCGCACGTCAAAACACTAACGGCGGCAACTTTTATGTTCTGAATTTTTATCCATTTCCATCAAAATTTTCGTCCATAAATAAACGCCATTACAGTAATTTTTAGGAAACAATACAAGTTGTTGAAAGCCTTTCCTCTGCACCAATCTGGGGACAGCGCAGAGTGGCTCTAGGGTCAGCAAGAGGGGCTCTAGGGTCCACGAGACAACGTCCCCCACGTCCTGCGAAGACCAACCCCCCAGAGCATGAGAGGAAACTGGGGGTGGGGAACGCGGGAAGAAACGCCGGAGCGCCCCCACGCCAGCCGTCCACGGATCCTTGCTGCGACCTCGCGGCCCCTTCGCGGGACATGATGCGCTGCACGTAATCACAGCACTGCGCCGTCTCCTGATGGAAATTTAAATACTTCCGGGCCTTTTGATTTTGTTTTTTGTGCTAATGCTGCTGCTCTTCCTCCACCACTGCACCGGAATCCTGGCTCAGGAGAAACGACAGGGTCCCTGTCTCAGAGTAGCAGAATGAAGCCCTCGCGCGTGCAGACGCCCGTCTGCAGAGCATTATGCAGAGCAGCACGTCCACGCACGCGGCTCACCGTGACGCGGTTCCACACGACCGCGGTTTCCGAGGCGGGGTCCACGGAAGTCACCTCCTACAGCAGAACGTGGTCACACAGGACCCGAGCCCCTCCTGCACCGATCATGGCCCAGAGCCCACAGAATCAGGGTTGTCTTTGTCCGTTGAAAGGGCCCCATTATCTCTCCCGAGAACACGATGTGTGTATATTTTACAAAACCCCAATATGAGTGGAAAGGAAAACTGCATTACGGAGGAGATTAGATTAGATTAGATTAGAGGAACCTAAATGTGAGGTGTGATTAACCATATTCCGTCCAGGGTGGGCAGCAAAGAACGCTAAACAATCCCAACTTCTCATATTTTTTTCTCCATTAATTTCTGCATTCTGCTCATAAAATCTTCATGTAATACCTTTCCGGTCGGGCAGAGTGCAAACCTCCCATGGAAACTATAAAAGCATCTTGTCACAGTGAGCAGAAGGTCAGACACGTCGCTCAGCACCCGTGATGCGGGGACACGAAGGGTCACGTGCAAACCGGCCTGGACGTCGGCTCCTGGCGGCCCAGCCAGCACGTCCCCAGCCAGCCCACTTACAAGATCCTTCCTGTCTGTCCCTACGCTGCTTAGGGAGGGGAGTGAGCGCCCTGGTGCAAGGCAGGGAGGGTCACGGCAGAGCTGACCAGAAACCTGGGGTCACCGTGTGGTCACTTTGCCCGTCAGCAAAGCAAGGGAGGACGAAGCAGCACGGAGGGGGCGGGTCCGGGACAAGTGAGGGGGAGGACAGCGGGGCAGAAAGCGGGTCGGTGGGAAAGGCACGCGTCACGGGGACATAACAAAACGCCCTGGGGGAAACAGACAGACATTGCAACAGAATGCTGCAAACTCCTTGAGTTGGAAAACGCCAGGGATGTACCACCGAAGGCTGGAGAGAAATGGGGGGACAGGTTGGCCAACAGTGCGGCGCCCACGGAAGTTGGTAAACGGCACGCACGGCATTCTTACCCATCGAAGAGGAAAGCACAAGGATTTCAGTGGGAGAAAAGGAAGAAAACAAGCAAGTAAACCCCCAAAGATAACACGTTTACAAGGAAAAAAGCCAATGGTTAACAGATGAGGGGCTGTAAGAGCTCAGCATCGCTGACGTGACTCGCACAGGAGCACACACGGAGCCACAGACCTTCCGCTAACAAACTGTCCCCGCCAGCGCTCGTGCGCGGACGTCAGCAGCCCACCTGCTGCCCTGCCCTGGGTGGGCTCCTATGGGAGGAATAGCCAGCCCGGGCGGGGTTGGGGGGTGCCTGGAGGGCAGCTTAGCAGCACACCAAAAAGCCGCAGCAATGTTCTAGATCTCCAATTCTGACTCGTGCTAAGGCAAGGGTCAGACGCGCAGGAGGGACCCACGCACACGGGCCTCCCCTCAGTGCCATTTTCGGGAGGGAGGACTTTTCGACAGGAGGCGTCCTGGTGAAACGTGGATCATACCCTGCGGGAATGCCGGCGTTGCCCTCAATGGCCGGCGCTGGGACGCCTGTGCGCGCGGCACTGGGCTGGGACGTGTTTAGAAGCGTGGCCGCCGATTTGGCATAAGACGACATCCCCCCAAGAGAGGGCTGTGGTTGGAGCGCAGCGTCTTTTGTATGGAAGGTAACTCCCCGACGACTCCAACATGTACTGGGGCTCCTACTTCCTTCCGAATACATAATTGACTCCAAGGTAAACTTACGGCAACGAGGTTCGTGGAAAACTCGAGTTGGCCACTGGGTCTGCGAAGTGGATCTGAAGTGACCACGTCCGGCCGGTGGTGCCTGGAGTGTGGCCGTCTCTCTCCTCCTTCCCGTTCGGTTGCCAGAGTCTGGGTTTCAGGATAATCTCAGGAAACCCGTCCTTCCCCAGGATCACCCAGTCCCTTTTGGGGTCTTCTGGGATGTGGTTACTCTCATAACCTTCCGCGTTCTGAAAGTCAGTGTCTGATTAATTGCTTTGCCTGTGAAAAATACTTTCCGGATCTGGAAGACTTTACGCAGCAAACCCCTCTACACCGCACAGGTCCAGAGCTCGTCAGACTTCATTTCGTCACTGGTCCTTCCCTCCGGGACTCCAGACCGCGACGCCAGGCTGTGTTCTCTGTCCTTGTTCCGTGGCACCATCTGTATTTTCTTTAGACACATGGATTTCGCTGGTTTTATTATTTCTGTTACCTTTGATTGACAAAGATTTGAGAAGCCGCCGGGAGTGACTGACAGATATGCTTGCATGTGTTTGGGGGTCCGTAGGCGGAGAGCAGGCCTGGGACCCGGTGCGTCTGAATCCGCCGCCTGACGTTTCCTCCGGGTTCTGTCTTACCGCCCGTCTGTGGCACATGACAGTCCCGGCAGGACCCAGCAGGAACCAGAAGCATGGGGTCAGGGTTCCTCTGGACGAGAAAGATGCCAGCATTTGTCCGGACGCCCTCCAAGGGGGAGGGGACATGGCTAGTCAGCTCGTCATCCCACCCCCACACCAATTCGGGAACGTGCGGCTCTAACACAGGACGCACAAGGGAAGGAAGCGTCCTGCGTTTTGCGAGTTTGGTCTCTGCACCGTCTCACCCCACTTGTGACGGGGAGCCCACGAACCAGAGCCAGGGGGATGTAAAGTCGGTGAGTGTAAAGTTGGCATCTCTACTGTGGAAGTAACATCACCGGGTCGCTGAGCCCAGGGACTTGCAGGGGGAGGAGGAGGAGGGAAGGGAGGGGGTCGTTTTCTGATCCCTCGGATTCCGTCCTTCCTGTGGCTGGCATCGGTCTGCCGTTTAGGGGTCCCTCATGACGTTCAGTCTTGGCCCGGGCACTGGTGTGGCCCACGTTGAAGGGCCTGTTGAAGGGCCTGACCCGGGGGCCACCAGGCGGGGCTCAGCTTGGGCTGGGCCGACGGGACCGTTCCTGCAGAGACAGAGTCTTGCACTCAGATGCTGGTCCCCACCTGGGAGGGTCGGAGGCCCAACGTGAGGCTCCAGACACACCCCCGTGCTTCCCCACCGGCGATTTCAGTGTCCATCCATGCGGGGCTTCCCTGATGGTCTCTGCGTACCTCCCTGCTTGCTGGGGACGGCTGGAGAGGGGCTCTGGTGGTTGCCGGCAGGACGAGAGTGGGGAGCAGCACTCCAGCGCCGATGCCTTCCACACACACACACACACACACACACACACACACACACACACACACACATGGCCCAGTCCTGCCGCCCGCCCATCACATAAATGAAATGAGTTGTAGCTTTCAGATACGTTCATTTTAATAACTTCGCCAGCAGTCTTCTCTCGGAATTAGTATCTGCTCCAGCGGCTTCCGGCTTTCCTTATAAAAATAATGGCAGTTAATAGGGAAAGGCTGTCAAGTGCCCTGACTGCAGGTGCGGCGGCGTGACAGCTGTGTGATCAGGAGAAGGGTATGCTAAGACAAAAGGAATAATTAAAATGAGCCTCCAGAACCAGCCCTGGATCTCGATGTTTAAATGTTTTAATTTAGAAGAACAATGGTGCCTTGCCGTCTCCTCCTGCCGGGTACTGACAACCTGTCACTTATTAATCAGAGTCAGATACCAGCGACTCCGGGTTTGACACCAAACAGCGCGGGACACGTGACGATCCCTGAAATAGCAGCCGCACACCAAAGCCGGCTCCCAGATGACTCTGGCGGAAGAGGGGAGACTCTGGGGTATTTCTTGTTCCGATCACACAGCATCACCGGCTCCTGCGGCAAGGAAGAGCCCCGGGCACCGACGCCTGGGTGTGCTGAGCCCTCCGGGAACATCGAGGTGCCTGGCACACGGCTGCCCCTAGACGAGGCTCGCAGCGTAAAGCCCATTGAGTTAAGAAAGTATTACTAGGGCAGCAGCTCCCAGTCCGGGGCCATCAGGTCTTTAGGAGACATTGGGCAAGGTCTGGGGGCGCTTCTGATTGTCCTACTGAGGAGCGGGGGCGGGGAAGGACCGTGCCAGTGGCTCTAGTGGGTGTGGTCACAGCTGCTGGACACCCCAGTGCTCAGGATGCGCCCACCATGGAGAAACCTTGGGCCCCGATGGCAACAGGGCAGAGGCTTAGAAACCTTGCAGTGTTTCTGGGGCAGCCCGCAAATGTACGTTTTTTCCCTCAGTCGGCAAAAAAAGGGTTAAAAATCATCTTTGTGACTTTTTGAATCTAAGTGTTCCCTCTCAGATTCCGGGAGACTTCCCGAGGCCCTGACTTCTGTCTGGACGTGGCCACGAAGCCGGGGCTCAGCGACCGCGGGTCAACGTCTAGCGTTTTCTATCTCATCACCCAGAAGGCCAGCCCCGGCCCTCGACTGCAGGCACCCGGAACGGAGCGGAGAGCCCCACCGGAGAGCCCGAACGCAGCCCGGTGGGCCAATTCGAAACGCCACTTTTCCTTAAAAAGCTGGGTAGTTTGCAGTAATTTTACCAGAGTTCCCCAAATCTGTTATTATCATCCTCCCTGCCACCGACATCTCGCAGCAGGACGACCAGGGTCAAGGACCGAGACGTCTCGTCGACCTGACGACGGTGACGTTTGTTCACGACAATGTTCTGAAGCTGACGTGCCCGAGGGTCTCGTCGGGCTCATGCCCACCGGGCTGCCCGTGCCGCCCGCGGCCCTCCCCGTGGGTCAGATTCACGCCGGCTCTCGTCGCGCGGAAGGACACACGGACTCCCACGCGGGGTGCCTGGAACCCTCCTGCCCTAACGTCTGCCGCAGACGGCGGGAGCGTCGTCAGTCGAGGACGAGAGGACTTGAACCAATGCACCCGCGAAGCAGACTTCTCGCCTGTGGACCATACGTGGGGACCGGCAGGGGTGAGGCCTTCCTTCCAGCTCAAGCGGGGACGGCTGGGGCCGTGGACTGGGTCACAGCCCCGGGACCTCACCGCCTGCACCCGGCTGGCTGCGTGGCCTGGCCCGCTCTGCCCTCACGCCCCTGCTGCAGTCACGAGGCTGGCGTGCGGGTCCCTTGGTCTTCCTTTCCTTCTAGAACCTATTCCTTCTAAACCTTCTAAAATCTCTTTTTTTTTTTTAAAGATTTTATTTATTTATTTGACAGAGAACACAAGTAGGCAGAGAGGCGGGCAGAGAGAGAGAGAGAGAGAGAAAGAGGGAGAAGCAGGCTCTGCATTGAGCAGAGAGCCCGATGTGGGGCTCGATCCCAGGACCCTGGGATCACGACCTGGGCTGAAGGCAGAGGCCTTAACCCGCTGAGCCACCCAGGGGCCCCTAAAATCTTTTTTTACTTGTCCCAGAGACGGGGCCCTTGGGCAGGACGACGGCGGGCTGAAGCTTCCTCACGGCCCGCGAGTCTGAGAGCCGGCGCGAGCACCAAGGATGGGCTTGCAAACTCAGAGAAGTCACTTCCGATTCAGAAATGTGCGCAGAACTGTATCTTCGTCACCATAAGAAGAAGCTACAGGAGGGGCTGTCTCTGAGGTTCTCTCGGAACTCCACGGAAACGTCTATCTCAGAGCCGGGTCTCCGCGCTCACGGCCCCCTCCCCGGCACAGGGGCAGCCGCCTGCACACCGGCTCCCCCGGGCCCTTCCCGATGACTACACCCTCGTGAGCGGCGGCGCTCAGCCTGCTGCCACAGATGCCAGACCTCTCCCGCCCCTCGCCCTGTGTCGGCCACACACCATGGTTAGGGGGGACACTCGGGCACCTGCTGGAGGGGGCCACAACGGCCACGCGCCCCAGAGCTTGCCAGAGCAGAAAGCCGGAACCCTAACTGCAATCACTTGGATTTAAACCTCAGGAGATCCTTGTCGCTCGAGACGTCCAAACTCTCAGAGGGACACGAGGTAAATCTGCTGAAAACTGAGCTAAAGTTTTAAGGTAAATCAGATATTTGATCAACACGTTATATCAGAAAGCAGAACTAAAACGGACTGAACATGCGTTGATTGTCTTCACTATTCAACAGAGCAACAACCTGACTCAAGTGCACGCCCGGGTCCCGAGCGAGGGGCTGGCCGGGGCCGTGCGCCGCACAGCAGTGCCCGCGGACACTGTACGTGAGGCATCTTCTAGGATGTTCCGTTCACAGACAACTCTGACAGCCCTTTTGCACAGAGTGATTTTTATTAAAAAAAAAAAAAAAAGAAAAGTCTAGAATTCCGCTAATTCCCAGAAGCTGTTCCCTTACTTATTTCATGTTTTAGTAGTTCTCTCAGATGAATGCAGGTTATCACTGGAGAAAAGCCGATGTCTGCCTCTCTGCCGGTTCTCTGCCTGAGCTACACCTCCTTGTGGCTCAAGAACCGTGCGTGGGTTCCTGCGGTTTTCCAGCGAGATGCTCCTCGTCCCCACGAAATCCTGTGTTTCTGCGTTATCTGCACTTCCCGTCGGCCCTCTTTTCTGTCGCTTTCGGGGTTTACCGTGGGCCATCGGCAATGCCGGACGGTCAGTGGAGGGTGACAAAGCTGTGGGTGTGCTGCACAAACGGCCCAAGCGATAAGCCGAGAGCCGGGCTTCCCTGGGAAGTCGCTGCCCGCGTGGTGCGTGCACAGCCGCAGAGCGGGGGCCGCAGACAGCCACAGCCGGAGGAGCCGCCCTGCTCGGCGCGCAGTCTCCAACGGCGGCCTCACGGATCCCTCCTCTCTCCACTTACCGGCTCCTTTTCCCACTAGAGGCGTAGCCAACCCCTCCCCTTGAACGAGGACTGGCTGGTGATCACATTGCCCAACCAACCCCAGTAGGACGGATGTCCTGGGACTCCCACTGGCAGGGGAGCAGCCCCTGGCTCCCACCTGGGTCCTTGCAATGCTCTCTTCTGGGACACATGCCTCAGCACCTGGTCTCCAAGCACTGAGAAGCCAGAACCAGGCCCTGCCTGGAGTCCCAGCCAAGCTGCGAGCTGACGGCCAGCATCCACGGCCGGCCGTGTGCGTGCAGCAGCCTGGACATCCAGACTTCTCGTGGTGACCACAGGTCACCTGACCACAGGTGCCTGGGAAACCCCAAGACCAGCCAGCCAGCTGAGCCCGTCCGTGTGTCCGCAGAACCGAGGAGACGGCAGGGCACTGGTGTCGCGCGCCTCTGAGTGTGGCACTTCGTCGCAGTCGCCGACCACAGAAACCGTACGTCAACACGCTCCTCGGGGGCCGGCGTTTCAGACAGGCCCGCGCCTTCCAATAACACGACTTCAAACACCGAGACTGTTTTGACCATTTTGACAAAAAGTCAAACTATTTTTCAGGGAAGAGACAAGTCTTTTAAAAGTTAAAAATATATTCAGTCAGAACAGTCAACACAGAAGACACGCGCGTCACTGAGAGGAAAACTAA
The DNA here is from genome assembly GCF_964662115.1 of Mustela nivalis. Lineage (NCBI taxonomy): Eukaryota > Metazoa > Chordata > Mammalia > Carnivora > Mustelidae > Mustela > Mustela nivalis. The sequence continues at coordinate 141,675,992 of NC_139027.1, read as the reverse complement.
AGGAAGCGTTGGCACACAGCGCCCAGTGTTTTCGCGGCGAACGCAGCAACGGCAATTCGGTTTTTTTGAAGTTTTTTAAAGTAAGTTGTCTTTTCTTTCTTTCTTTCTTTTTTTTTTTTTTTACTAATTTTTATTATTTGGGACGCTGAAAATGAACTGAGCGTCTTCTCAAGAAATCCTGGGTTACTGATTCCATAAAACGGCGAGATGTGGTTTTGCCAAGGACATACTTCAGGACACGGTGGGAAGAGTCCTACCAGCAAAGGGCTGCAAAGTTTTGCCAGGAGTTTTCTGAAGCCCAGAATCTTCTTTTTCACACACGACGTCTTCGGGAGGCTTTTCCCCACCTTATCCACTTAAGTAAGGTTCTGACATTCAAATAAATTTTGCATAAGCAGAGATATACGACGCCCACACTGAAGGACTCTGGCCAACCAATTATACCCACGTGTCATCCTGCACTTTCACAAAACCCTGATAAAAGAGAAAATCTCGGAGAAAGTACTTCACACATAAAATATTTCTTTTATAGCAAAATGTGTCCAATTGATTTATGGGGTCCTCTCAAGGACAACAAAACACACACGATAAAAACGCTCACAGAAAGGATTCTCGGCTTCGCTAAAAGAACCCCACGCGGACGGTACGGGATGCGCGTCTTCATATTTCCTAATGTGAATTCTTCACGGACGCTGCATTTTCCGGCCGGTGGGTATGTTATTTTTATGATAATATAAATTTTTAAAAACTCAAGTGCCGGGCCTTTCCTTCAAGCCACAGTTGGTCAAATCTGATCCACGGATTAGGGAAATGTGAGGCACCTCCCGCCTGGCATCGGAGTCAGAGCTGTGGGAGGGGACGAGCTCGGGTGTGGCGCACGACCCGCCCCCCAGGCCAGGGTGCTCCCCGACGTCTGGGAAAAGGAGCCGCGGTTGGGGTCGCGACCGTCCACCGTGGGGGCTCTCCTGCTCTGGCGGCAGGGGAGCTGGGGTGGTGAAGGATGGGGGGCACTCCACAGGGCACACACGGTGACTCGGGACTGGCTGCCAGTGGCCGGTCCCTTTGGGATTGTCGGTGTGGCTTTGTGGGGGCCGAGGGCGGGTCACCTGACGGCCGCTCTGGCATGAAGAGCGTTGGGAGCTGAAGGCAGTTGACACCCTGCGGGCTCAAGGGAGACTTTTGCCCCTCCCCCAGCTCCACAGAAGGAGCTAAGTCAGGTCTTTCTCAGAATGAGGTCTTTCTCAGAGATCAACTTGATCTGAACGACCCATCTGTGGGGCAGGAGAGACGTCTAGTGACCAGACACCTGCTCTTCTTAACGCCCTGTCGTCTCTCCAGTGCCGGACCCCTGTCCCCTTCCCCTGCATTAGGACGTCCCATTTGCCTCATTCTGCCTCACTGTCTGGAATTCCTGTCTGTGTGGATTCCCGGTACGTCTGCCGTGAAATCTGATTTTCTCCTGTTACTCCGCCTCCTGTCATTTGGATTCTTAGTCCCATGGAAGGACCCTTGCAGGCGCCCAAATTCTTGCTCCCCGATAGCCTCCGCTGTATCAGGGGACGTGCAGTGGCCTTGCGGGCTCTGCCACCAGGCTCGTGGGATGTGTCAACACCACAGACCAGGGACAGGACAGCAGCCGTCGGAGGACTCCCGTGGCTTCATGCGTCGTACACAGAGAACGGAGGACCTGAATCCCCAGGGAGAAGTCCCCCGGCAGCAGCGTGTGGAAGGCAAAGCTCTCTCCTCCTTGTTCCCCAAATGCTTGTGACAGTCGGCCCTGCCACGTGGTCCTCCCAGCAGAGGCTCTGATGGCAGCCGCTCTGGGGCGGAGATAGTGGAACCCAGTCCCCGACCTGCCACCCCATGAGCAGGGAGCGCCCGCTGCCTCTGCCTCCCATGCCTTGCTGCCCCGAGCCCGCGGCCCTTTCTGAAGCTACGAGCTGAGCTGGGGTCCTCTGCGCTCTGCCAACAACAGGGCCGTGAGCAGAAGGATCACACCCACCAGCAGGTAGAGGAAAAGCCCATCAAGGTAAATAAACAGATTCCTCCCCGGGCCTCAGATGGCCCTGCAAGCTGCTGCTCCCGAAAGCAGGTGAGTCGGAGGCAGAGGTGGGGCAGGGCGGGGAGGGGAGAGGCATGGCCTGTCCCAGGGCTCTGGCCTCAGGCCCCAGGCACGGGCTGGCACGGGGCTGTCCTGCTGCCTCCTCCCAAGCCTCCTCCCTCAGACGGACTCCCTCCCCCACACACTGCTGTCTTGGGAGCCCTCGCCCCAGTGCGAGGCCCAGTGCTGTGCACGGGAGCACAGCAGTTGCCAACGCAGGCGGGGTCCCTGCCTAAAGACTCGGCACTGAGCCAGCCTGACCCCCAGGGGCCGTCACACAACCAATGCCGTAACCAACCGTGTCTTGTGACCAATGTGCCCCTGGTCGGTGGCATGGGGATGTGTCTGGAGGGTCCCGGGCTGACGCCCCCAGGGAACGAAGCTCCACCCTGCCCCCAACCTCTAAGGGACAACTGCACCCAGAAGTGCGGCCTTTCTGAGTACTGTGCGTCTTTCTCCCTAAACACCGAATCTGAGGCCGGGCACAGGAAATCTGGAATCTGTAACCTGCTGGTCAGAAGTACGGTGGCCTGGGGTCCCCATGAGACTTGTGGCTGGTGTCTGGGGTGGGGGGTTTTGCCCTCAACCCATGGGGTCTGAGCTAACACTGGGTAGCCAGGGTTGGAGCTGAATCGCGAAAGCCCTGGCTGGTGTCGCACGGGGTTGGGTTGCAGTGGCATCCACGCTGACCTGTGTGAACTGTGCAGTGACTATGACCGTAAGAGCAGAATGGGGTGGTCAAAGGTGAGGCTAGGAGGGCCTGATTCTGCCAGCGAGCTTGTGAGGCTAATGAGGCCAAGAAAGGGGGCAGAAGGCGGAGGAACGGCATGTGCAAAGGCCGAGTGAGGCGAAGAGCAGAGAGCATGGAGATGCCTCTTCACGGTGGCCTTGAGGTCACGGAGGAGCTGTGGTCCCAAGCCCTGGGAGCTGCCTCTGCAGCACCATTGCCCCAGAAGGCCTCTGTCAACACCCAAATGATGGCACCTGAGGCTCTCACCCCCACTGTTAAAACCTGCAGAGTCCTCGTGATTCATCAGAAAGCAGAGGGCTCTGCCATCCCCTCCTGTGGCCCCACAGCTGTGGCTATGGAGGGCTGTGAACTCATCTCTTGGGTGGAAGCCTCTGAGAGTGACACATCCAGTTAAATGAATGGGCTCAGCAGCCAGGCCCTACCCAGGGCAAGCAAGCTGTCAGTCAGCAGGATAATGGAATGGGTTCGTTCAGAGCAAGACAGGGAGACCGGGGGAGGCCTCAAGGCAGCGGAGACCCCTGTGTCCTATGCACGGACCTGCAGGAAGTCACCTGGGGTGGTCAGGCCTCACACCTGATGACTGAACAGAGTAGCCCAGGACTCCTGGAGGGGAGAGGGCTCAGCGGGCAGACACGGCTGCGGCTTGGCCCAGTGTCAGTGGGAGGCAACTCCTGGCAACACCCCCACCCCGCCCCCGGGCGCCCGGGCTCACCTCCCCTCTCCCCCTGTCTTCCAAACTCACTTTCCGACCTGCAGCTGTTTGCCCCTTGGCGCCCCCAGGCGGGACCGCGAGAGGAGGCCGCGTATCCCGGGAGAGCCAGAGGTCCCGGCGACAGCCTCACAGAAGAGTTCCCTGGACAGCCCGGGCAGGAGACGACCCTCCTCCCGCCCCTCTGGGGCCTGTTGTGGGGCAGGTCATAAGGCAGGTCGCGCAGCCCCTCCAAACCTCCGCCTCCTGTAAATGGACACAAGATGGACTCCATGCCCCGAGGCGCTCTGAGCCTCATAGAACGCAGACGCAGGAGCCACAGTCCCTACGCTACCGCTGGACATGAGTTCTGGGGCTTATGGTCTCAGAAGAAACACCACGTTTGCCTACGTCTGGCTTGAGCCAAGGACCGGTTAATTCAGCACCATTGGGGGGGCGGGCTGGGCCGCAGGAGATGGCGCACCACGGAAGAGGGAAGAGGGGTAGGGCTGGGGCCTTTACCCACCTTGGGCCGCGGCTAGGATGGAGCCCCAGAGTCACTAACAGTGGGGCACTAGGAAGGAAGGGGTGGGAGGGGGCGGAAAACAGGACCCCAGGCCCAAATGGGGGCTGGGCAGCTGGGGGGAGGGTCACCGCGCGGGGCACAGGGTGTCCACAAGCTGCCGCGGGCCCGGCACCACCCTCCAGCCGGCCAGGCCCGGGCTGCCTCCGTGCGACAGCTCTGGAAGCAGGGCAGGGCCTAGAAATGAAGCCCACTGGGAAGCACTTCATTCCTCATGAAGTTCCTCAATGTGCTTGGAAGAGCGAAGAAGCAGGTACTTGCTCCCAGGACCGCTGCCATGGAAGTGATTTCTGCTGGGGCTCAGCACGCAGTAAAGCTCCGTTCTCTCCCCAGAGGAGAGCCAGATTAGGTAGGGCAGAGCCCGATGCTCTAATGCAACCAGATCTGGCCTCGCTGTGTGCAGTGAACGTGCCATCTGTGTCCCAAATGCACCGCGGTGCTCTGCCAGTCACCCATGCTCCTCCCCCGAGACGTCTTTAACTCGGGCTCAGAGTCACCAATGAATTCTCCCACGGATCTATTATTCTCTCAAGTAGCAGCGAGCGAGGGGACGGGCTTGCACAGTGCTTTCTCAGAGCTGGGCTAAATTAGATCACGCAAACCCTAAGGAGGGTCAGTCAGAAAGAAGACGGAGCAGGGTGGCGATGAGCTTCCAGCCCGCTCTTCACTGGGCAGTAATCCAGGGATCAGATGTCCCTGGTGTGTCAGCCTCACGAACTACCAGTTGACCCCGACCCCCGGTCCTCGGACGCGGGAGTCACCGATGAATAGGTGTGTAGCCTGAGCTCCTATGTGGAAGTTGCCGGAGTGGTACGTTCTAGAAGAGCCAACCACTCTCCAGGAGATAGCACACCTCCCGCGGGTCATGGCCGTGATGCCAGGACCCAAGGAAGCCGCTGCGGGAAACACCGACTCGGTCAGGCAGGTGGTGTCAGAAGCGCGGGCTGGAGACGGAAACCCACAGCACGGATGCTTGCGCCGCAGCCGCCGCAGCCGCCGCAGCCGCCGCAGCCGCCGCGCCCAATCTGTCCTCTCATCCAGAAACAGCCCTTCCTACACGCATCTGAGTCTGCGAGGACCATCACCCAGGCGTGCTGTGCGCCCTGCAGGAATGCCACGGAGCCCCCGCCCTCCGCTGCTCGCTCCCCGGGCGGACGGGGATCTGCAGTCCGGGGGCCGCGGCCACCTTCTCCCCAGCCCCTGTGGCCCAGGCACTTCTGCCGCGCAAGAACCACATGCACCGAGGGTCACCCACCGAGTGCTTGTGTGCTGCACAAAGGGTCCGTCTAAGTGGCTTTCGAGAATGGTTTGATAATCCCGATCAAAATTCCAGCAGGATTTTTAAACATTTATATGAAAATGCAACGTCTCTGAAGAGGCGAAGTCATCCTAAGAGGAGTCAGTGGGGAGACATACGTGGCCGGAGCCTGAGATTTCCGAGGACGGGACAGCACGGACGCTTCCGTGGCTGGTGGACAAATGCCTCTGGAGCGGCGCATGGCAGGGAAGACCGAACCAGGCGTGGGCGACCGCCGGCATCTGACGGAGCTGCCGGGGCCGTCTAATGGGGAGCAGGGACTCTTCCCAACACACGTGCTAGAGGCGACTGGACATCGCACGGAAAACAGTCACTGACCTTCCTTCTCTCCAGACCCAGAGATGGACTCAGAACAGATCCCAGATCCCAAAGCCGAAGTAAAGACTCTACAACGTGCCAGAGACACACGGGAAGACCCCCGCGTGAGTCCGGACGGAGAACAGATTTCTCAGAAGGAAATAAAAGGTGTGACCATAAAAGGAAGAATTGACAAGCAGGAAGTCTATCCGAATTAGAACTTTCACTCTGTGGAAGGACACTCCCAAGCCCCGGCTGGCAGAGAACACTGCCAGTACATCTGTCTGACAAAAAATTACGTGGAGGACATAGAACGATCACGTACAACTCCATAATACGAACAAACAAGACCATCTAAGAACGAATAGAATACTAAACAGACGCATCACAAGAACACGTAGAGACGAGCAATGGGAATGTGAAAATCCGCCCGACGCCATCCGTCTGTAGGAAAAAGTGGATTAAGCCACAGTGAGGTCCTGCCACACACTCTCCCCAATGGCCATTATCCCAAGGGCTGGACGTACCCCCTGCAGGAAAGGACGTGGAATTCTCACACAGCCGGTTCGGAAAACCACCGGGCGATGTGTTAGGACGTTAACTCCCTGCCTCCGGCACAGCCAGTCCTCCCCCCACCGCTCGCCGCAGGCAGCTGAGACACAGGACGGGGGCACCACGGCTCACCACAGCTTTATCACAGCAACACAAACCTAGGAATGGTCCGAAATGCCCATCTGCAGGTGAGTGAGACACAAAACGTGGGTCTGGTCCGGTGGAACACCACACAGCACAGAAAGTAGCAACAGATACAGACGATCGCGTGGCCGGGTCGCAGGGTCCTTCAGCGCGGCAAAGACGCCAGCCACGAACGACTAGGGACCCCACGATCCCATTTCCGTAGAGCCGTAGAAAATGCCAAGTCATCCACAGGGTCGGGAGGCTCATCTACGTGACTGTTGCTGGGCTCGGTGGGGAGGACGGTCAGCTGCAAAGAGGCAGAGACAACTTTTGGGGGGACACGGGGTGCTGTGAACCTTGCTATGGTGCTGGTTTCCTAAGTGTTTTCTGCCAAAACTCATGTCAACTACACTTTAAAGGAGGTACGCTTTATTATATGTAAAAATTTCACCCTAATAAACTTGATTAAAAAAAAAAAAACAGCAATTTTGACCAAGCAAGATTTTCTCCTACGAGGGACTGTCAGAAGCCAAGATTTGTCAAACAGACCGTCCCCCGTAGAATTTTTATGGTTTGAAATGCGAGGTGAGGGGGCTTTCAGTGACCTATTTCAGTGACCTTTGAGAGCTGAAATCCACTTCTTGCTGACGAGCTGCAACTGGATTGGGGGTGCCCGGCACGCGTCCGACACGGTCTCAGGACACAGGATCGCGCACTCCTGCCGGGCGGGGGACACAGGTCCAGAGCACCCCTCCAGCCACGCTGACGGCAGCCCCCGTTGGAAGGACGCGTCTTGGGCATGTAGAGCGTGGGTGACCCTCAACCCTGAGCTGCCAACACAGCTTAAAAGCCCCGTTCAGCGCGGAAGTCAGGGCCGGTGTGTGTATGTGTGTGTGGGGGGGCGGGGGGCTGCGAGCACAAATGAATACTCCGGCTCCTTTCTCTGTCTCTTGGCCAGTAGGAAATAAAGAACACACTCTCGGCTAAATGAGAACTGAAGTGTATTGGAGGAGTGCTATAAATTATATGCAGGCCACCAAATAAAATTCAATTTTCAGGTAATGTGAAGGTGTAATGCGTCTGGAGAAGCTGCTTTGCATATCACACCAGACAGCAGGTAATAAGGAGGAGGCGGGCCCGCGCGGAGCTGTCACCGGGGCCGCCGCGACGGTTCCTGCCCGCCCTCCTCTAATCACACCACCGCAGTGTTGATTCGGAACACGGCGGCCCATGAAAAATGTCACCGTTCTGTCGATGGTGCGGATCTGCCGGCAATTCCGGCAAGCAGCCGCCGCACATAAAGGGTGATAAGGCACCTTATATCCTGCCATGCTCAGCGGGTTTCCCATTTCCTCCTGCAATTACACATCAAACTGTTTTAGCTTCACAAGCTTCGGCACTATAAATGGCCTCGAGGCAGAGGGCCGCCTGGCACACTGATGAGGGGCTTCAAAGCTGAGCGCGGACTCACGTTCGCGGGAGTGCGGAAAGCCCCGTCACCCCGATTCCCGCGCGCACACCCCACTCTGCGGAGCCCTGCAGACATGCCCTAGAAATCATTCTCTCATTATCTCTGCTTAGTCCAATTAACAGAGGGCTTAAGGAAACAATTACTGAGTGTCATTGCAAGAGACACGGCACCGACACCACTGGAGAGCACTTGGCGCCCCGGCCCCGCCCGTGGGGTCCACGGTCCTGCAGAGCAGCACGTGTGGGGAGCCAGCCAGAAATTCAGGGTCCCGACACCCATCGGAAACTGCTGACTCCTCTCTCTGCTGGTGGGGCCAGGAATCTGAATCAGTGGGGCGCCTCCTCGTACGCAGCCCAGCTCCAAGCCATAATCTGGCCACTCAAGCATACTGGTGCTTGTGCTTTTGGTGCTTTTCTCAGGAACCACTCACCTGTAGACCAGACACCAGACAGACTCAGGGGCAGTCTTCTCTGAGGGCACACTTTCTGAAAATCCCATTCATCTACCTCCCAGCCCACCCCCACACAACCATCCATCCATCCATGCACCTACCCACACATCCGTCCACACATCTGTCCGTCCATCCATCCATCTGTCCAACCACCCGTCCGTCCATCCGTCCGTCTCTCCATCCATCCACTCATCCATCATCCATCCGTCCGTCCATCCGTCCGTCCAACCAGCAAACAGATATTGGGCACCGCTTCATATCAGAAACACAGGGATGAGAAGCTGTACCGGGTGCTGAGCTCGGTATCTGGCACATAGTTGACCTTAAACAAATGGACACCTTCATCACTAGGAGAAGCAAGGGAGCCTGACAGCTGGAGCACGGGCAGGGACGGGAGTCTGGGAACGCTGCTTCTGCCGCAGACTAGCTGTGTGATTTTGGAAAACCGAACGGGCTCCCCAGGGCTCAGTTTTTTGGGACCTGTGCGACAGAGATAGCGACAGTCTCTACCTTGAGGGCCATTTGTAAAGATTAAGTGAGTTAATAAATGGAGACCAGTACCTGGAAAGAGTGAGCCGTCAGATATGAGAGGTCATTATTACCATCATTTTATTGTCGCCCCTGAAAACCAGAAATCCACAGTCTGGATAATGCAAACCAGTACCACAGGAGAATTCTTTAGAAGGGGTAGGAGTATATAAACAGGCCGAGAACATGGGAGAAACAGATCTGTCTGTTTAAGATTGTCCCAGAACACAGTAAGCAATCATTCTCACTCATTCATTCTTTCTCCTCCGCCCCCTCACCTACCCAGCCAGCCAGCCAACCATTCACCTACTTAGCTAAGATTTATATTAAAGTAAACATATAGTTTGGACGCTGGGCGCCTGGGTGGCTCGGTCGGCTGAGTGTCTGACTCTTTGTTTCAGCTCAGGTCATGATCTTGGGGTCCTGAGACTGAGCCCCACTTCGGCCCCTGGGCTCGGTAGGGAGTCTGCTTCGGAGTCTCTCTCCCTCTCCCTGCACTTGTGTGCACAGTCTCTGTCTCAAATAAATCAATCTTAAAAACATAAACTATACATATGACAAAACGTATTAATTTAAGTGTATAGCTTGTTGGATTTTCAAAGTGAGCCCCCCCCCACCCTGTGACCAGTACCCAGATTGAGATGAGGTCATCACCAGGACCAGAGAAGCCTCCCTCGTGCCCCAGCCCAGTGTCCTCCTCCAAAGGTGGTCATCACTCTGCCTTCTGTCGACATTCTGTCTGTGACGGTCATGCTTGTTGGGACGGGAGCCCTACGTTCTTTTGAAGGCTGCATAATATTCCGTCGTATGGATAAGCCACGATTACTTATCCGTCCTGCTGTCGATGGATATTTGGACGGGTCCTAGTTCGGGGACATAACCGATGATGCTGCCGAGGGATTCCTGCACTTGTCTCCTGGCGCCCACCTGTATGTGTCTCTGTAGGGCTCAGCTCAGGGTGGAATTGCTGGGACGTGGACACGCACGCGTTCAGCTTGGGCAACGGCTGCTAACAGTTTTGCTAATGGCTGGCCCCATCCCAGCAGCGTGTCAGGGGCTCGGGGCTGCTCGTCTCCGCCAACGACGGCAGCGTCAGAGCTTCTGCTCTGGAAGAGCCGGTCTTCCCGGTGTTGGGAATCAGTGGGCCACAGGCCGTCCCGCTCTGCCCCGCTTCCCAGCCCCCGAGCAGGTGCTTTCTGCCTGGTGTCTGGTGTTGCCCGAGAACACGCAGCCCAGAAGTCAGCCCCCACCCTAGAGACCACGGCACATGGGACACTGGCCTCTGCTCTCTGTAAGCCTCTTTTCTCTGGGATTTCGGCCCCTCAAGTCCTACCTGCCTGGGTTGTTTCCAGACGCTTTCACGTCTTCCCTCCCTTCTTTCCCTCTTCTTCTCTCCTTTCCTGATCCCTCCCCTCCCTCCTATCCAAGGAAGACTGGGGCCGCTGGAGGGTCAGTCTGCTATCAGCCACTCTGCCACGTGGGAACTAGAGGTCCCGGTTGGCGTGTGTGGACGGACAGGCTGGTGTGGGAGGCCGGGGGCGGGGAGCTGCCAGCAGAGGTGAGAGTAATGACTGTCGTGACAATTAGGGTCTGGAGGTGGCATTCCGGGCAGAAGGCAGAGCTGGGGCTACACACCCCAGGGGCCCCAAGTACGCGATCTGCTTGGAAAAGCAGAAGGAGGGGCTTTGGACAGGTCTGATGCAGGTGGGGTGGGCCTAGAAGCTGGGAATGAGAGCAGATGGCATTGCACTGTGATACCACAGACCTTAAAACCCTTGAGAGAAAGCTGCTTGTGCCTTTGGCCTTGGATCTGTTTGTGCTGGAAGAAAAACCCATCCTCCATCCCGGCCCACCGAGAAATGGCCGCGAAGCCCCGTCGGCGTGAAACAGAGATGCTCGGCAGAGCAGGACGGCGGCCGACGCGCAGAACCCGCAGCGCCTTCACGCTCAGAACCAGAGGTCCCTGCGACGCGGCGACCCAGAGCCACAATGAAGAGCTCCGCGAACACGATGCTCCGGCCTCGGGATTAAGCAGGTGTCAGGAAGCCACACGTTCGGCTTCGAGGCTGCTCTGACTGCTTGTTTTGGAGAAGCCAGCCTGTGAGTCACTTTCTGACTCTTCTCCTCCCTAATTAGACCTGGAGTAGTTGTGCTTACGCTGCTGACTTCACGGGTAAGTGAGTGACACCAGCATCGCGGATAGAACACCGCCTCTTGGGAACACGGTCACTGATACTAGAAAAATTACTAACAGTTAGCCCAGATTCTGCACTGGTTTTACATAAAAGGTCACAAGCAAGGTCTTTGTTTAGAAGAGTATCTTTATGGTGCCTCCTGACCTCCCAAACGGAGCCCTGCACACGCACTGTGACCCTGAGACGATCTAAGACAACACGGACGGAAACACGGCTTTGGTCTCACTCCTCTCTGGGAATCGTCCTCCGCCACATGCGCGGGCACCTGCGACCCAGGGCAGCTGGAGGTCTTGGGGGGTGTGCAGGCCCCATCTGACACGGGGGGCTCCGAGTCACACAGAGACCAGAGACGCAGGGGATGAAGACAGGGCTGGCCGACAGGCCAACAGCTCCTGCAGCCTCCGGTGCTCAGAACCGAGGATGACACGGGGTCCGTCGTCCTCCCGAGAGCCGCCGGCCACGCAGCCTGCAGTCCTGCCCGCGCCGTGTCGACGTGTACACGCCCAACTCCCGTCAGCACGGCCGCGCACGTGCGTCACAGATAGCGTGTTGCGGGACACCCCCATTCTAGTTTTCGTGTATTTCTCATCTTTAGTACATTAAGCCGGAGGATTTTCCAGGCAAAACCATGATCACAGTCAACTTGACGAAAACACCTGCTCTGTCAAAGAATGAGATTATTCCTCCAAATGTCAGATTAAAAAAAAAAAACCAAAATGAGCAAATTCCAGTAAATGTATCATGCATTCCGCTGTCCTATTTATTTTATTGCTTTTTTTCTCCATAAAGTGAACACCTCTTCACCACTTTTTTAACAGCGAAGCGTGTGGCCTGAAATGCCTCGGTCCCTGTCCGGAGGGGCGCGGTGCTAATTGCCCGTGGCGTGATTTTCTGGTGGTGGCAAACAGAGGATGTGCACTTGCCTTGGTTTTAGGAATGGCCCACGGCCACGACAGCTCTCGTCCTGCACTGGGCGGGGGCCCTGTGCTAATGGCCCTGGCTGAGACCCCGAGGCCCCAGGCTCCCCTGCTGCTGTGGGCTCCCTGGGCTGCGGCTGGGGGGTCAGTTCTCAGCTTGGCCCCGGGTGGACTGGGCTGCAGGTGTCTATGCACACCTGTAAGGCCACATAGTGTGCCCAGACACAGTGAGGGCAGACTCGTGGCGCTCCCTCGGTGGGGACACCAGGCAGCAAGCACTCGCAGCACACAGACGTCTGGGCCTGCGTCAGGACATGGCCCGGCCTGTGCCAGGGAGAGCAGGAGTCGGGAAGGAAGGGAGAGGGGGCTGCCGCTGAAACGCAGGACAAGTGGGGGGAGCTGAGCAGACGCATGGACTGAGGGCCTCCCTGGACTGGGAGCAGCTTCGGGGAGGCCCCCATGCAGGGAACACGGAGGGGCCCCAGCTGAGAGTCTTAGGCTGATCTGGGTGTACCTGCGCAGGTGCATGCTGTGGCTGACATGTGTGTGCGTGTCCAAAGCCATGTGTGTACATGTGCTCACCTACACGTGTGCACACGAACACACACGAGGTGTGCACAGGAACGCACATGCGTGTTCCTCTGGACACACAGCCGTGTGCATATGGAGATGGGGGGGTATGCCCGTACGTTCACTGTGCGTGCGTGTGTGTGTGCAGGGAGGGAGGAGGCCGGGGGGGGCAGGCAGAGGCCGGGGGCAGACGGCGTCAGAAGACACGGACGAGGCTGGTCCCCAGTTAGGCCAGGCCCACGCGCGGATGGCTGCTGGGATGCAGAGAGAGGGAAGGACGTGCCGCTCATGATGATGGCATCGGAGGCTTAGGGTGTTTATCTCGAAACGGAAAAAAAAATGCAGGTGACAAATGTACCTGCGAGAGAAGGGATGCTGCCGTGTTGTGAGCAGACAAAGTCCCAAGCAAGTCTTCAATCGGCTCGTGTGGGGCATGGAGGGGGTGCTTAACCAGAGGGAGAGTGGCTCTCCGCACCGCCCGTGTGTGCGCGGCGCTCCAGAGGCTTGGCTGTGGCCGGTTCAGGGCAGCAGGAGGAGCCCTGCTACGTCTGGGTCAGGGTCTGGGCTGGTGGCAGCAGGAGGGGCGTGCACCAGGTATGGGGGGACACGGGGCAGTGGCCGCTGCGTCTGCCATGGGTGGACACCCCCACGGGCTCCCCGGCCGGAGCTGCGGTCCTAACTCAGCACATGCGGCCGGACCCGGGAAGCGCTCCCCGCGGCAGGAGGACCGTGCGGCCCGCGTCCTTCTGCAGACACGCACGTGTTTGCCACCGTCCCCCTGCCCTTGGAGGAGGCTGGGAGGGGCGGCACATGGCGCACCAAGCACCTTCCTCTCCTGGGGCTGGATTTACATCCCAGACATCCTCCTGTCCCTCTGGGTGCCGGTTTGACTCCTCTCGGAGGTCAGGACATCATCATTTTGCTTGTCTGGGCTTTCTGACCTCTGACGTGGGTTGGCAGAAGGCCGGGCCCACGCACAGGAGGGGTCAGCTCTGCAGTGTTCTTGTTCACTTGACGCTCGTGGGGTGAGGACGGGCTCCAGCCTGGGGCTGGCCCGCAGGAATATTTAAAGTCTGTCTTGGGAAGGCAAGCATAAGTATAATCAGTCAATGACTCATGGTCCACCAAACCTCGTGCTGCCCAAATGGGCCCCGTCTCTCCCTGCCACAACCTCTCGCTCCCCTGGACCCAGTGCGGGGAGACAGGCTTCCTCAGTCCCGCCGTAAACACCAGTCACGTCCAACGTCTTCTTTCCGGCTCCTTCTCCAGAGGACGTCTGGGCGTCACGCGTGTGGGGCCTCGCCGCTGTGACCAGTCACGCATGTGGGGCCTCGCCGCTGTGACCAGCCTCCCAAGCCCCTCCTTGTTCCCTTCGTCAAGAAAGCCTCTCCACCCGGAGGTACCACTACCTTGGCTTTTCACAGTGTCGACGAGTGCCGGCTCATTCAGCATTTCACATCAGGGGAAGCATCCAGAACGTTCCTTCAGGCATCTGGCTGCATGGATCAAAAGAACGTCCAAGTGCTTCATCTACGTCCCTTTTGGGTTCCTCTTGGCTCCCGTTTTGTCTAGGATGGTGGAGTCTTTCCTGTTATTGCGTCAGATAAAGTATTCCTGGTGACTTCCTCCATAGTCCTCTGAAATCGAGTGGCACGCTCTCAGGAAAAGATCCCTGTGATGCGTTTCCTCAAACACAACCCACAGAGCTACCAGCCAGTCCAGGGGGAAGTTTTCAGGCTCCCCAGGAGCCCCCATGTCCCCTCCCCATCAGCCATACAGTCTAGAGCAGGGACCCCGTCCTAGCACACTTAAATTTTGCCCCTTTCTGAGCCCAGATGACGGGATGACAGGAGGACGAGGTGGCTTTCCTGTAGCTGGTGGCTTTCGGGAGCCCCATGTCTGGCGTCCGTCCGTGTCCCGGGCTGGGCCAGCACGTTCTTCCCTGTTGTGAGTACACCTCGCTGGGAACACACCCCAATTCACCTACCCATCCCACTATCGATGGACATCTGGGTCGTTCCCAACTTTGGACGGCCAAGAACCTTCTAGAACACGGCTTTTGACGCACGTTGTGCATTTCTGTTGAGCCTCATCTTATGAGGGGAGCAGCTAGGCCACAGGGAATGCCTGATGTCCAGCTTTCAAAGACCTGCCACATGGTCTTCCAGAACGATGGGGGACATTTATTTTCTCTCCAGTGGCAAAAAAAATCAATCAATCAATCATCGTAAACAGAAGCAGCGGTGAGCTCTTCCTAGCTTTCTTGCATCCCATGTGGGGACGCCTGCCCCACCGTCTGGGGCCACCGGGACAGAGATGACCTCTCCCAGCTGAGACAGCTCCCTCCATGGTGCTTGGTGACGTCATGCCTCCAGCGTGAGGGGCACCTGCAAACAGTCTGTCTGTCCTCTGGCTGTCACACTCAGCAGGCCTGGTCCTGGCCCTGCGCTGCCACTGTGGGCCCTTGGGTTCCTGGACGTCCCTGTGCAGTGGGAGGAGCCAGCTGCAGAGGGAAGCTTCTGAGAGACAAGGATTCCCACGGCCGTCGGCACCCGTGACCCACGCTGCCAAGGCTGGTGCTCCGGGGTTCGGCATCAGACACACCCGGGTTGGCACCCGATACCTTCTCCCCGCCGTGGCTCCGGACAGCGCTTTACCTGTCCACACTCTGGTAAAATGGGGCTTGCAGACACCCACTCGGAGAGTTATGCTTAGAATTCAAGCACACACAACACAGGCTTTGGAAACAGTGGCTTCAGCACGTGCCTCCTGGTCTGAGGGGTACTTGTCCTCAGGCCGTGGACACTGATGCCCTTGCCACGGGCTCGGTGCGGTTCAGAGCCTGACGAAGCTCCGTTCACGGTGCACACACAGTAGGGCACTTACAGGAACAGTGGGCGGACCTCCATAGGCTAATGCTTCCATGGGAATCAGTCGGACAAAGGGACAAAAGGAATAGTGTGGCCACGGCCCCCAGGGAGAGAGCCTTGGCCTGGGAGGGGAGAGACAGCCAGGATCACCCAAGCAAAGTAGAAGCAAGGACAGCAGGGGAGGGGGGCGAGGGGTCGACGGGCCACAAGGCTGGGGCTGGAAAGGGTCTGCTTCCCTGGGCTGAGCGTGCCCCTCCCAGCACTGTGCTGGGCCGGGGAGCAGCCATGGAAGAACGGGCAGGCTGAGATTTCCCCTGGATGTCCACGTGTCTTTCAGAACCGCCAGGAGCTCGAGTCTTCACGTCCCCCAGGCTTTGGCTCCAAGGCATCGCCAAGCAGTCTAGGATGTACGGGTTACCACGCAGGAGACCGGAAGGGCCCGGCAATGCCCGCCAGGGAGGCGTCACCAGCAGGCGCAGGAGACGTCAGAAATGAACAGGGGAAGGGAAGGGGAGGAGGTGTCCACAGACCAGACAGAAGGCCACGTGGTGGCTGAGCAGAGATGGGAGTCCGGCAGCCACAAGCCAAGGGACCCCCAGGGCGTCGGCAGAGCACAGGGAAGCACGGCGTCGCCTCACCGTCTCCCTGACCACCTGCAGAAGGTTCAGCCCCAGACCCTGACTCTGCCCTCCAGGACTGTTCTAAGCCCCCCCAGGACTCCCAGCTCACAGCTGCCTGGGGGTGGGGGGAGCTGACCCATCTACATGTGATTTCCCTGGGCTGCAACTCAAGAGTTAATCTGGACCCACTCAAGGGCCAACGACAACCCTGGGGTGGGGCAGGGGCAGGTGCGTCCGGACAGAAACCTGACGGAGCGATGGTGTTGCTTCCTCGGACGTGCCTGGCTGTCCCCGGCTCGCAGCCAGATTGCCGCTGCGGTGACCCCAGCTCGGCGGCTCTTGCCGTCTGACCTGTGTCTGCCCTGCAGGACCCGCCCCGTCGGGCCAGGGCCCCGGTTCTGCTGCTGGAAGCCTCTGGCGGTCGCCCTCCCGGAGCGGCTCCAGCAGGAACACCAACAGCGCGAGTGTGTGCCGCGGGCACTCTGAGACGCACAAGCTACGGGAGCCTCCCAGACCTCCGTGCCAATCCGCAGCGCCCTTAGCCATCAGCGCGTCACACCGGAGCCGCGGCGGGCCAGGCCGCGCTGATGGTTGGTCCGTTATTTTTTTTTAAAGATTTATTTATTTATTTATTTGTCAGAGAGAGAGAGAGAGCGAGCGAGAGAGAGAGCACGCGAGCGCACAAGTGGGCAGAGAGGCAGGCAGGGGGGAAGCAGAGAGCCCGATGCAGAACTCGATCCCAGGACCCTGAGACCATGACCTGAGCCGCAGGCAGAGGCTTAACCCATAACAACCAACTCAGAATGGGAAGCGTTCTGATGGTTCTGATGGCCCGACTCCTTGCCCTGAAGGGGTTCCTGCACACCGCTGGTGTCCTTAGAGGAAGCAGCTGGCACTCGGTGTGCGTCCCACACCCCACAGCTGGCTCAAGGGGGAGGAGCGACCTCAGCAGGTTTGCAGGTCCAGAGACAGGGAGGGAGGGACGGGGGGGGGCGGGGGGAGGGGAGAAAGGGGGGGAGGGGAGAAAGGGGGAGGGGGGGAGGGGAAGAGATCAGGGAGGGAGAGGGAGGAGGACACAGGACCCAGGACACAGAGGGACAGTCTCCGGAGGTCTGGACTCTGGGGGCCCCTGCAGAGGCCTTTTCTTAAGAAGGAAACAGGCCACAGAATCCGGTCTCACCTGAGAGGCTCCTGGTCGGCCTCGAGGGCCTCGCTACTCTATTGAGAACTCGGGCCAGAGCCGTCCTGCTGCCTCCTGAGTGTTTCCAAACACCTCCCAGGGCAGCCCCTCCTTGGGTCTGACGTCCCGTCACTCTGACAACAGGGCCGGTCCCCAAGACAGACATAGATGCAGCGTCTGCACACAGATGTCTGCTGCGCCCTAAGGACAGGGAATCAGGAAAAAATTGTCCAGACAGTTCACCCCCACCTGCCCCAGGAAAACTGCTTTGTATTCAAATGCACAAGCCCAGTCTCCAATATCTCACTCGGGAAATTTTGTGCCTAACGCCTGCTCTCGGTAAGAACTCCTAACCAGCTGGGCAGAGAGGACGCTCCTGATCACAACAGAGGCCACAGGGGCCATCGCGCACCATGATGGGAGACAGAGCGATTTCCCCTAAGATCAGGACAAGACAAGATGCCCACCGCCCCCACTCATCCTCCACACGGTGCTCCGCGGCCCGGCCAGAGCAAGGAGGCGAGGAAAGAAAGGTGTCCGAATTGGGGAGGAAGGTGTAAAACTGTTCACAGGTGACACAAAATGACACATAAAAAATCCTAAAGGCTCCATGAAAAACTCAGAATAAACGAACCCAGTAAAGTTGCAGGAAACAAAACCAATACCCCAAAATACCCGTTTCGTTTCTATGCACCCGTAAACCCTCAAAAAGACAGATGAAGACAATAACCCCATCTAAACCGTGTTGAAATGAATAAAATGCCCAGCCCTACATTTAACCGAGGAAGAGGAGACCTGCTTCCTGGAGATCAAGAGGCATCAGTGAAAGAAACCGAAAAAGACACAGAAATGGAAGACACTCCTGCCCAGGACCTGAAAGAATGAATATCATTAAGACGTCCGTACCGCCCAAAGCAATCTGCAGAGGAGGGCAATCCCTATCGACGGCATTTTTCACGGAACTTGAAAAAGCAATCCTAAAATTTGTAGGAAACCAGAAAGGACCCCAAAGAGCCAAAGCAATCTTGAGAAAGAAGAAAGAGCTGAAGGCAGGGCAGGTCTGACCGTGAACCACGTTCAAATCTGCAGCAGCCACAGCAGTGTGGTCCTGGCGAAAAGACAGGCCCACAGAACAGGGGAACGGAGCGGAGAGCCCAGAAATAAACCCACACTCATACGGCCAATTAGTGTGTGACGGAGCCAAGACTATCCAACAAGGAAAGCGTTAGGCACGTTAGGGCATTAGGACAGTGTTGACAGACCTGGCTCCCTCGTGCAAAAGTATGAAACTGGTCCCCCATCTCACACTACCCACAGAAATCATCTCAAAGGGATGCGACCCGCAAACAGAAAACCTGAAAGCACAACCCTCCCAGACGGAAACACAGTTGGGAAACTCCTCGACATCAGCCTTGATGACGAACTTTTGATTTGTCAACGAAAAGGAAAAAAAAAAAAAAAAAGACCACATCAACTTTTTAGAAAGTTTCTGCATAGCAAAGGACACCATCCACAAAATGAAAAGACAACCTGCAAAGTAAGAGAAAATATTTGCAAACCAAAAAAGCCCTCATGATCCAATTATAAAAGGGCAGAGGATCTGCACAGTTGTCTTTCTGAGGGCGATGCGCAGATGGGCGACAGGTACGGGGAACACGCTCAACGTCACTCATCGCCAGGGGAGCGCACATCAAAACCACTGTGAGACGTCACCTTGCACCAGGCAGAACGGCCACCGTCAAGAAGAGAAGCCAGGCAAACGCCGGAGAGGACTTGGAAAGAGGGAATGCAGTGCCCTGCGAGCAGGGAGGCACCGTGGTGCAGCCGCTAAGGAAAACAGTACAGAGGGGCCTCAGAAAATTAAAACTAGAGCGACCCTATGATCCGGCAATGCCACGTCTCGGCATCTGTCCACAAGAATGGAAACAGCAACTCAAGGAGACATGTGTACTCTCGTGTTTGCTGCAGCCAAGACACGGAAAGAACCCGGGTGTCCCTCGTCCCAGGAATGGGTAAAGGAGACGCGGTCCAACCGTGGGATAGATTATGACTCAGCCTCAATAAAGGAAGGACACGCGGACACCTGCTACCTCACGCACGAGCCTTGAGGACACTATGCTCCGTGGGATAAGCCGGTCACAAAGGGACAGATGCTGCATCCCTCTGCTTATACAACGGACCTAGACCCGGCGCATTCACAGGGACAGAAAGTTGAGAGGTGGCTGTCGGGGGCTGGGGGAGGGAAGGAGGGACTGGTGTTGAAAGGGGACATCACGTGATTTTGGGAAGACGACGGAGCACTGGGGGGGACGGTGAGGATGGCTGTGGGACACTGTGAACCTTCCTGATGCTGCAGAGCTGCAGACATAAATACAGTTAGGATGGCAGATTTTATGTCCTGTGTATTTCCATCAAAGAATCACTTCAGCTTTCTCTTCATTCTTCTTTAGAAAAAGATTTATTTATTTGAGAGAAAGCGTGAGCACCCATGTGCAGGGGCAGAGAGAGAGAATCCCAAGAAGATGGTAACGTGGGGCTCGATCCCGTGACCCACAAGATCAGGACCTGAGTCTGAAACCTAGAATCAGATGCTCGACCGACGGCACCACCCAGGCACCCCTCTCGGCACTTCCAGCGTGGCTCCCAGGGTATTTAAAGGTGCCTGTGGCCAGCACCACTTGGGGCTGGTGGGCTCTAGGTCTACCTCCCAGCGTTGTGCCCCTGAGACTTGGGCCCAACAGGTCTGGGACGGGGCTGACAAGTCTCCAACACTTCCTGGGGCGATCCCGAGGCCACTGGCCTGGAGACCCTGCTTGAGAACCACCACCGAGGGGACGCGGAGCAGCCCCCACTTCCCGATGGAAGTCCTGAGACCTCCGCTTGGCCGAGGGCCAGCCTCACCGGTTGTGCCGGCGGAGCCGCCAGGAGGGACCCGGGTGGGAATCTCCGCCTGCCCCGGTCGCTGAAAGACACCGGACTACCAGGGTGCAGGGGGACGTGGGTGTTGCCGCTCCCCGGGGAGACCTTCACCGACGGGGCGGGGGGTCCAGCCGGCTGCTTGTCCTGATTGACACAAGGGCTGTGTCGACTTCAGCGGGAGGACAGCAAGCGGCTTTTTTTCTTTCTTTTCTTCTCTCTCTCTCTCTCTTTTTTTTTTTTTTTGTTTAAAGATCGTACCTATTTGTTTGTGAGAGAGAGAGCGCAAGCAGGGGAGCTGCAGGCAGAGAGAGAGAGAGGGAAGCAGGCTCCCCGCTGAGCAGAGAGCCCGATGCCGGAATCGATCCCAGGACCCTGAGACCATGACCCGAGCCGAAGGCAGAGGCTTCACCCACTGAGCCGCCCAGTGTCCCAGCAAGGGGCTTCTTGACGGGCTTCAGATTCACCTCCCACCGGGGCACGACCGGTAATGGCCGTAATCGGAATTCCGATTCTGAGAGCCGACGGCGCCTTCCACGGTTACTCCCGTGCTGGCCGGAGACCGTGGTGACCGGCACTGCGAGCACAGCCACCCCGTTTTGGGGGGCACAGCATGAGGTCTTTTCCCCGGAGCCCACAGGCCAGCAGGGCCTCTGCCAAACCACAGGCTGCCCGGGGACCCGCAGAGCCCCCACCCTGCCAAGACGGCCCAGCCGAAGCAGCCGGCGGCACAAGCTGACCAAGGGCGGGGGCACCGCAGGGGCCCCGTCCCAGGTTGCCCCCCACAGTGGCACAGAGCCTTCACCCCAGGTGACGGGTCAGCCTCCAGCAGGCTGCTGGGCGGTGTTACAGGCTGAACGGCGACTCCCCAAATTTCCTGTGATGGACTCCCCCCTCCCCCGCCCCAACACAGGATCTCAGAATGTGACCGTGTTTGGAGAGAGGGTCTTTGAAGGTGGAATTAAGTTACAATGAGGTCACAAGTGTGGGCCTCGTCCAGTCTGACATGTGTCTTTACGAGAACGGCCTGGGGCAGAGACACACAGGGGGACCAGCCCGTGAGGACACGGGAAGGAGAAGACGCCCTCTGCAAGCCAAGGAGGGAGGGCTCAGGGGAGCCAACCTGTGCGCCGTGACCATGGACCGCCAGCCCCCAGACCACAGAGATACGTGTGTGTTGCTGATACTGCCGCGTCCGTGCCCCGTGTCCCCCTGGCCCGAGCCCATGCACACAGGAACTGACGGGAGAGAAGTAGGACCAGGAGACATTCTTCACGATGAGCGGGCCCGGCGAGAACCCGTGGCGGACAGTCGCTGGGGCGGGGAGGCCGTCCATCACGACCATCTCGGTGCCTACCGTGTGCCAGGCCGCGATCTCGCCTCAGACCCGTCATCGCGGCAGGGACACGCGTGATCTGGGCTCGGCCACCGTGCAGGGTCTCAGCCTCCACTTGATCCCCACCGTGGCGCTGGGATCGGCACCCGCCTACGGGCGAGGACACAGACCCGGTCGCCGGCCAGGACAGTGAGGAGAGGCCATCTCCCTCCCGGCCCCGGTTCCGCCGTGGAGCGCAGGGAGCAGGTGTCGCGCTCCCTCTCCCACTCACGCCCTCTCCGGGGACGACGGCCCATGCCGGCAGCTGGGACCCGCAAGGACCTGCAGGTGCTTCAGTCCAGCAGAAGGAAGGTGGTGGGGGGGGTGTAGAGGGGGATGTGGAGGGGGATGCAGGGGGAGGAGGCAGAGGGCTCAGAGGCAAAGGAAGGATCGGGAAGGCGCGTGAGAATGGTGGTTTAAAGCTACGGCCAACACGGATGGGCGTCCTGCACCGACGTCACGTAGAGACAAACAGCCAGGAGCACGTCCGTTCTGGATGAGAAAGACACAGCGGGGAGAAACACAGTCGACCCGGGGTCTGGTCCGCCCTGCGCGCACGCCCCTTCCTCTAGAGTCAGGCCCCAGCCTCCCTCCGCCCTGGCCCTGGAGACTTGGCGGGATTGCCTCTGCCCCCTCTCAGGGCCCAGGCCTGGCCAACCAGAACATTCCATCCAGATCGATTGGTTCAAGGGGAAACGAAGAGATAGATCAAGGCCATGAGATGCAGCCCCACAGCTCTGGCTACAGCTCCTAGCGAAGCAAAGCCATTTCCCTGGGTTTGCTGATGCTGCGGGCAACGTCAGAGCGGACGAGGCTGGGGGACGGGGCCAGCCGAGTCCGAGGGCACAGTCGGAGTGCCGGGGTGCGTCCCTACCATGCCCTACCATGGGGCTCCAGGTATGGGAGCCAGTCAAACACTCCCTAGCCCCCTTCTCTTTCTTCTCCTTAAGTCACCTTGAGCTGAGCTAGGAAAACAGGAGGGCCTTCGGATGCCGTGCTCAGGAATCTAGACTTTAGGAGTCCAAGCGGGGGGCACTGGCAAACGTCAAAAACCAGCTCTCTGGGAAGGAGGCTCATGTACAGCATCTGCGAATTTCTATGGTCACTCTCACGCCCCCGCGTACCACTAGAGATGTGCAGGGTGCCCATTCCTGACCACACCACCGGGGACAGACTGCACAGTCGTCTCTGGGGAGCAGTCAGGAGCCAGCCCTGGCTGTCCTGGGTCAGGCCCGGGGGGCCCAGATTTTCCTATCAGCATTCACTGAGACTCCCCTCAGCGTGTCCCAGTGTAGACTAGAGTGAAGACAGAGACATTCACCCACCTGGCAGGATTACACAGTGAACCAGACACGGGACAGCCCCACAACAGATAGGGCCACTGTCTGCAGGCAACGGCGAATTAGATCAGGGGCTGAAAGGCCTCCTTCAGCTGCTCTGCTGGGCGGAGTGAAGGGAGAGACCCAGCAAGGCTCGGCCCCTGTGCTCCGAGGGCCGAGAGACTGCACCCCTCCTTCTAGATGAGCCGGGAAGCGCAGAGAGGTGAAGACATGGACCCACGGTCCCGTGCTGAGATGAGGCCCTGTGCCTGGTCCCCCTGCGGGACTGTGCCGAGGAGGGAGAATGCTGACGGCCGCATCCTGTGGGCACTGAGGCTTCTCTCCAGCCCATGCACACCGCGGGCTGCCTGCTGTGGTCCGCCCACGGCGCTGACCCCTGTCTGTCCCCACACATCCCCTAACATGCACATACTCCTCCTTTCTGGCACTCAGGGCTCACTTTTATTTGTTTGAACTCCAAGCTTTCTCTGTGTCAGAGGTCAATGAAATGGGCTGTTCAGTGTGGCTGTAGAGCAGGTGACGGGCCATCTGAGACACGGCTGCGGTGGCTTCTTTGAAGCAGGTGACACAGTGCAGCCCAGCCGGCGGCTGAGCCTCCGTGTTGCAGCTGGGCCGTCTGGCCCCACGGGCACAGCGCCCGTCTAAAAACGAGAGTAAAGAAGGCGAGAAGCTATGCCGGCGGTTACCCAGGCGTGGTCTCTGCTGAGGTCTTCACATCTATAAACGCAGCCGTTCCTTGCACGAGGGAGTGACTAATGCAGCTTGAAAATCAGACTCACTACATGAGCCCAAAGGTGGGGATGCGGGGGTCTTCATGAGGACATGGCACGGCTCTCCGTTTTGATGACAGCATAGGATGGCGAAGAGGAACATCAGATCCATGAAAGAAGGGACCTCCTCAGCTCCACTGGTCGTGGAGTCCCCAGTAACTAAAAGGACGGATGGTAGATGGACAGATGGACAGATGGATGAGCGGGTGAATGAAGAGATGGATGTATGGACACGTGGATGGATGGGGGGATGGGAGGATGAGGGGATGAGAAGATGGATGGACAGATGGACGGACGGATGGATGGACAGATGGATGGACGGATGGATGAGTGGATGGACGGACAGATGGATGGATGGATGGATAGACAGATGGATGGACGGATGGATGGGTGGATGGATGGACAGATGGATAGACAGATGCATGGATGGATAAGAGGACGGATGGGTGGGCTGGTGGATGGATGATCATAAGATATTCTTCTTTTCCCCAATAACTTACAGGAAAGGCATTAAGGTGTCACTGGGCTTTCCTACAACGCCAGCTTGTCTGTCTCAGTATAGAGAGCCAGCTCTCCTGAGATACAGCTGGCTGTTACCAGGACTTGGATGGTCTAGATCCCCACTGAGGCCTGAGCTGTGTGTCTTTGAGCAAGTCACTTCCCCTCCCGGAGAGCCCTAGTTCTCATCTGGGAAAAGAGGTGGAGTCACACTCACCACTGGGTCTGATCAAGGATGGTGTGGGGTGCCCTGAGCCCGTGAACATTAATGATGGTTATCAGTCTTCCGAAACGCTGAGTGTTCTTAGCCACTGCACGTCATATCTCTGATCGCGGAGACTGATCCCCCTTCAGAGTTTCCAAACTGGGAGTATTAAAAACTAAATGACATTTTATGGCTGCCGTGAAGCCGGCAGCTGAAGGACCAGTGCCAAATCTCTCTAGAAGGATTCTGGGGACTCACTTCACTCATACACAACCGGCTTAAGATATGCTTGCTAGCTCTTCTTCTTAACCTATTTCCTCTTTAGAATAATCCTAAAACACATGAAGTGAAACAACAATACAAAGTCAGATTCACTGCAGGCCCGTAGGGGCCGTAGGCCAGTGGCCACCGTGGGCCGAGGGCCACCGTGTCCCAGCTCTGAAGAGCACCCAGGCAGCTCCTGGGGCCCCAGTGAACCCTCAGGTTTTGATGTTTAATTTTCAATTGGCATCTTTAAAAGGTAACATTTGCTCCAGATGAGCTGGTCTGGTCTGAAATATTTATCTGTGAAGAACACATTTTAGTTCCTTCTGGAGAGAGAGGGAACCCCTTTGAATGTTGTAGTTATTTAAAGAGTGTTATGGGGGCGTAGCGTGTCTCTGAGTCCCAGCTGTTTCGAGGTTTATTTGCTGGTTCTGATTCTGGTAGCAAACGAGGGAGAAGCTCAAGGTTAGGGACGCTGGTCCCCTGACCGTGAGCCCTCGCCATTGCTGCAGCGGCAGCCACTCCGGTCCAAGCCGCGGGATGGAGCGGAGCGGCCTCCACGTCTGTGCCAGCCCACGCTGGGCCTCGGACGGCCAAAGCTTTCCTTTTAGCAGAATTGCTGGCAGTTTCCTGAGCTGCTCAGTTTCCAGTGCCTTCAAGCAGAGAAGCCCACGAGAGTTGGTGTCTCCAAAAGAACACGGTCCTGGGTGTGAAACCTCGGTCCCATGGGTCCGTCCACCCCCTGGTAGCCACTGGCTGAGCTCCGTGAAGACCAGTGAGGGCTGGGGGACTGATGATCGCCACGAGCTTTGGCTCCAGACCACTCAGAAGGCTTGCTGTGTGGACCGTCAGGGGCCCCGTTAACGCAGTAAATTACGCTCCTTTGCACGGGGACTGAAATGGGTCCCGAGGGGCCATGCTGCACCGTCTTCCCACCTCCCCTGTGCCCCGACCTCATGCCCCCTCAGGGGCTGAGATGTCACAACACTGTGCACGAACACCAGCATGTGGGTATTTCCCGGTTTGCTGGGCTAAGCGCAGGGATGGGAGTGCCCCACGGAAGGCCCAGCACCTACAGGAAGGCTGGAGTTGGTACAGAGCTGGAACGCACGCCGCGATGGGCCTCGGCTCCCAGTGCGGCCTGAGCCGTCCCCATGCACACGCACGCCCTTGGAAACAGCCCTGACATTCTGATCGACACAGGTGCCGGCACCCGGGAGCAGTCCCCATGTCCAGTCACAGGCTGTACCACCCCCCGGGAGCCCACCATTCTGCTGTCGTCCGTGAGTGTGGTCGGCGGAATAACGACCCCCCACCCCACAGTGTCCATGTCCCAATCCTCAGTTCCTGTCCAAACGTGGCTTGTGGACCCAGGGGCTTTGCAGGGGCTGTTCGAGCGTGGATGGGGAAAGTGGCCACGGATTGGGTGGGCCCCATGTCGTCACAGAGACCTTGCAAAAGGGAGGCAGGAGGGTCAGCGTCAGAGGAGGACACGTGCTGGTGGCGGCAGAGGACAGGGGGACGTGGGCCACGGCAAGGAGCGCGGGCATCCCCAGAAGCTGGGAATGGCCAGGAAATGGACTGTCCCCCGTGCCCCCCAGAGGGACACCACCCTGCCGGCCCGTGCAGACACCTCACCTCCAGAACTGCAGGACAACACGGACATGTTGTTTAAGCCGCTACGTGTGCGACAATTTGTTACAGCAGCTTTAAGAAACCAGTACAATTAGCCTGGCCTAGTCCTAAGGTCCCCAGGAGTAGGATGACATGGGGAGCACACCTGGAGTCTGGCCTCTGTCTCAGCACAACGTCTGTGACGGTCATCTCCATGGTGATGATGCCTTCCCACCGTCACGGTGCTGGGTTACCCTGCGGGAATACGCTGTGGCCCCCTTGACCCATTTTCCTACGAGCGTGCCCTTGGATGGCTTCCGCTCTGGGGCCAGGAAGCCTAAGGCTTCTAGGAACTTTCCTGCACATTTAAAAAAAATTTTTTTTCTCAGGTTTTTTTTAGTTAACTTATTTTCAGCACAACAGTATTCATTATTTTTTCACCACACCCAGTGCTCCATGCAATCCATGACCTCTATATTGTGACCTATGCACTCCTCTTTCTTGGGACTCTATCGGGGGGAGGGTTTCTGGAGAGACTTCATAAAGATGTTTATGTGCAGCTTTCTGAAAAGATAGCAAACCGCTGTCAAAGTGGTTCAGCCCAGTCTCCCCGCTGTTCGTGAGCCGTGAGGAAGGGCTCGGCGGTGCCACATCTCCCCCGTGCCGAGCCCGGGCAGTGGGGGCCCTGCTCTGTGGGTGCGCTGGCAGCCGGGTGCAGGACACGGCCGCCCCAGGGTGGGCGTATGGCGGAGCGCATGGGGGGCAGGCGCATTCACACCAGGTGGACACAGAGGGGTTGTCCCTCGAGGGAGCTGGCCTTCCAGTGGCGCCCGACATGGTGAGTCAGAACAGCCCTGTGAGGAACTGGGGGAAGAACCTTCTAGAAGGAGGGAGGAGTCGCTGGTGACGGCAAACACCTTGTGCTCTGGACGTCTTCGCAGGCTCTCGCGGGTGCTTCCTTGTGAGTGAGCGCGTGGGCTGTGTCTGTCTCACGTGCATCCCGAGGGGTCCCGGAATCAACAGCGCATCGCTGGCAAACCAGGCGGGGGTCTGGGCCTGGCGGCTAAGGCTAAACGCTCGTGTCCCCCACACTTGCCCTGGTGAAGCCCCAGCAATGGGAGGTAATTTGGTGTGATGAGGTCACGTGGATGGGGCTCCGTGGTGGGATGAGTGCCCTTAAAAACAGAGGACACATCATCCCCACCCCCCATGCTAGGACACGGCCCGGTGGGTGGCTACAGGCCGGAACGGGTCCTCACCGGGAAACACGCTGGCTGGCACGTTGGTCTGGGACTTCCGGGCTCCCTACACGTCCGTGTTTGAGCCGCCCGCTCCGCTGGTCTTGCAGCTGCCGGAGCTGACGCTGTGCCTTCAGCCCCCCCCCCGCCCCCCCCGCGGGAATGCTCCTTCGCTGGCTCCCGCAGGCTGGCTCCTGGACAGCGCCCGGTCTCTGCTCAGATGCCCTCTGATCAGAGACGCTGGCCATGGGCCCCCACACAATAACACACCCTCTGAGTCAGTGTTCTCCCCTCTGAATGCGTGACATTTGTCTTCTGACAGTGAACAAAGGGTGTGAGTCCCCCAGGACACCAGCCCCACCAGGACAGCTCCCCCTTCAGCCACGGCATGGTGGGGTCCCCGGATCAGCCCCTGCGCGAATCCAGGAACCAATCTGCCTCCCGTGCACTCTCTCCTGCCAAGGGAACTGCGTCCCAGGGTCTGGAAACACCTAAAATCCTTCCTGGGAGCTTGAAGCCCTAGAGGCAAAGTGCAAGGTCTGTTCTCCAGATGGAGATCGGGAAGATTTGCCGCAAACCCAGGGTGGGATTTAAGAGACAAGTGACAAGAGGTCAACAGTGTGCCCCTTTGTTTTTGCCGGGCCTCGTCTCGATCCTTATCGTGGGAAGACCTGTTGCAGGGACCCTAGGACTAAATCAGCCATGGCTTTGTTTCCGCTCTGCCGCAGACGTGAGGACACCAGCCAGCTCAACGGCGTGAACGTGGGCGCCAGGGCCGTGGCTGGGCCGTGTGTGGTCCTCCCACAGCGACTTCGTGAGCGGTTCTTGATCTTTACAAGAGCAAAGGGTGCCCCCTCCCCCAGATCCTAAGTGGGCACTGGGCCTATCTCCTAGACCAGGAGCCATCGTCGTGCTGTGAAGCAGCCGTGTGCGGGCACACATGGTTTCTGGAGTGTGTCCCGGGCACACGCATTGTGGGAACGCACGGCAGCTCGAGGGACAGGGAGGGGGAAGTGCCGGCGGGCGGGGGACACGGGGGCTGGCCGTGGCCACTGAGAGGCAGGAGGGCAAGGCCAGAAAGCCAGAAGCGAGAGCTTTTAGCATGATCTCCGACACCCCCCCTCCCCCAACAACCAGCCTGGAAAGGTACCAAGACAAGGGTGTTAACATCAGTGACAACAATGGGTGATATTCTCAACAACATTCATCCTCGAAAGAACACAACAGCCACCCAACTCCGGACCCCACAAACCCCCAGGCGTTCGGCATGTCCCCGAGGAAACGGCTCTGAGGTCGGGGAAATGGGACTGAAGAACACAGTGCCACTTCCACGCGCACCCCCGTCGCCGTGTGGTCGCTGTCCCTCGGTCTGAGCCGCGTCAAGGACGCCCACCCCGCTGCGGTCACAATCCCAATTACGTCCCGGAGCCCCGGGGCTGAGCCAGGTGCGCGGGCCGCTCCGCGCGACACGGGCTGTTTCAGAAAAGGCAGGAAGCATGAAATTTCTCTGACGCCCTGACGGAAAGCACTCGACCAGGGGGAACAGAGTGAAAGGTGTAAAATTAGACGGATGAACCCAACTTCCTGGAGAAGCACCAGGTTTGGGACTGGAACAGCTGTCCTCACTGGTTCCGGAAATTAAAACGAAGAGAAGAGAAGTGGAAGGGTGGGGGAGGGGCAGGAGCCTTTTTCCCTTGGTGGGGGGCGGGGGGCACCAGGGGCAAACAGGGGGTGGGCGGCCCGGGGGCATAGCTCAGGGCCCCGCCTGCGGGTTTCGCCAGCCCGTCTGCCCCCTGCGACCTGCGCGGCGCCAGCCCCAGGGACGTGCAGCCTCACCGTCTGATCACTGGCATGTGACAAGACATGGTCTTCTTGTTACCACTTAACTGGGGTTGTCAGTCACCTAATTGCTTCAATAAAATATAATTAATTAAGAATAACGTGTGGAGACACTTACATGAGCTGGAAACCACACACGACAGTTTCTAGATTTTTCCTGATCCTCTGCGTCCTGCCAGACTAATGTGTTCGTATTTAGACAAAGGGGGAAGGTTTCCAAAGCCAGTGATGGTGCTTTCCCGTTCCCTTTGGGTTTAGGAATAAAGGCAACTTGGGGTGCATATGTGTAGAGAAACAGGGTCCCGTGAGCCATCGGGAGCCTGAGCCTGAGCTGCCGGGGAAGACGTCGACGTGGGAGTGTGCGCTGTGAACACAGCCCACGGCCGCCGGGAGAATGACTCAGAGAAGGGCACCCGTGAGGCAGGGACAGGAGTCAGCAGGTACAAGGGGACCCCTTGCCCTTCTGAGTCCAGCTTACACGCTTCCCACGTGTGCGGAGGCACAGTGCCCACATGGAGGTGCGGGAACAAGGCGACCCCTTTCCAGAGTGTCCTGACTTCTGGGGAGGTGGCCACACATCTCCGAGTATGACATCACCCCGATGACAGCAACCGGAAGCCGGTCCACCCCCACCCCCACCCCCAACCACGCATCCTGTCCAAAAGAACAGAAGTCATGCAAGGTGAAAACCTTCCTTAGGCTTAAGGAAGGTTCACACAGACACTGCCTCAGACTCACAGGGACATTTGCTCACGTAATGAAGCCCCGGTTGGCAGTTCAGAAGGATTACCGTGGTCAGCGGGGTCGTGCAGACCCAGCCCGCTTCTACTTCTCTGGTCTATGTACCTGTGGCTTCTACCCTCAAGGTTACCTCTTGGTGCAAGGGAGCTGCTGGATCACCAGCCATCACTCCTATGGTCCACATAGAAAAAAGGAGGAGGAAAAAGGTTGAGGGAGAGGCAGAAGGGAGAGTTTGCACAAAAAATTTTTTTCCAGAAGCTCCCCCAGTAATTGCATGTAGATGCGCCGGGTCAGAACTTAGTCGTGTGCTGACAGCGAGCTGCAAGAGAGCCTGGGAGGCGAGCCTTTTGTGGGGTCGACTACTTGTCCTGAGTAAGTCCGCGGGTCTGTATGTAAGGAAGAAAGGGTGAAGAGGGATTTTCCGCAATAGATTCCACTGTGGTGAGCAGGGGGGGACATTGCCGAACCCTCCTGTTTTTTCATTTGTAAAGTGGACTTCAGGTAAGACAGACGCGAGCTTTCAGACCGAAACAGCAGCAAATACTCTTCAGGACAAAAATCCATTCTGCACTAAAGAGCTAAGTCATGAGGGCAGGTTTCCAGCCTCACAGGGCAGAGGGACCCCAGCAAACACTCCCTCCACCCTTCACATCGGGAAGGCAGCTGTCCATGGAGGCCCCCAGAGGAGCTGTCACGGACAGCCGCTGGGCTCGGGGACGCTCTGTGTGCCCGCAGTCCCTGCACCCTGAATGGCACGGGTCACCCGTGAGCCCGGCCCTCAGCCCCTGCCGGGAAGGCCACCTCCTTGTCCATGCGTCCTGGGGGCAGAAGCAGTCTTTCCGACCCCACAGCACACGTGCAAGCAGGTGCGAACAGAAGGCAATCGAGAATCCGGCTTACAAGGTGGAGATGTTTAGTGCTTCGCATCGGGGGGGAGCGAGGGGGACACTGGCCCCCAGTTCCCACGGCAATGTCCCCTTCCTCCTAGGAAGAAAGACAGCCTGTTGGGGGGACAGATGCGAAAGAACCCACGCTGGCGGAGAGAAGGTAAGAGACGGGTCTGGGGGTTGGGGATGCAGTTCCCTCTACGTGTGAGTAGGGTTGGAATTTTATGTTCATTTTTTTTTTTAAAGTCAGGTTCTTTTTTTTCTTCTCAATAATTGAAGATCCTGTTTCAAGAGTCTGGTCTTTGAAGAAATTAAGGCATAAAGATTTGGGGGTCCGTACACAACACACGTTAGGCTGTCAGATCCAGCTTGACGTCCCCATGACCAGAGGCCATGCAGGATCAAAATACCGGGATGGAAGTGCGCGCTGGCCCACAGGAGGCTGCCAGGCTGGGCCCTGCCCTGCTGCGGTGTCGGGCGGTACTCTGTTCTGGGGTCCCCAGGTGCGTGCTCCACTCCGGGCACGCTGCTGACCACTGTGGGCATGATTGGAGGGACACCTAACAGCCAGCGCCAGTAAAATAATTTTCTCACAATTGAGGACGTCCCGGACTAGAAGGAAGGTTTCTCTCTGCGTGCACAAGGCTACACGACGAGGCATGAATGTGTTTAGAAAAAAGGCCAGAAGGGCCTGGGGCTCCAAGTCCAACAGTTCAGGGGGACGGTGGCGGAGCTGAGACGGTCTGGTTAGGACCCAGAGAGAACGAGACGCCGTCTTGAACGTCTTCGCCGCGTGACTCAGAGGAGTCGGCCCCACCAACCCGCTCAGCCCAGCCCACTCAGGGGCCGTGGCCATGGCTCCGAGGCTCACTTGCAAACAGAAGTATGTGCAACAAGTTCAGGACAAGAAAACCAAACCAGAAAGTGGACAGCTTCCAAACCTGTCCGAGAGCAGGACGTCAGCTGGCAGGAATGCGAATCAGGAATGCGTCCAAACCCACTGTTTTTCTGGAACTTGCGTCTGAGTACATCAGGACAGAAAGTACGATGCCTAAGAAATACGTCAAAATAAATCCCCAGTCAGCTGTGTCCTGCCGGCCCAATGGGTGTCCAGCACGGCCGGGGGCACGTTTCCCTGCACACAGGGACGCCTGCCGGGGTCACCGCATGGGGGCACGGCGGCTCTCCTCGGTGCGGGTCCTCCCGAAGTGCCTCGGTCCCAAGAGGAGGCCGGGCTGGAGGAGGAAGAACAGCCGCACACCTCAGTCTCCACAGGGGAACTCCAGGGCAGACAGTAACAGGTGGAAAGCGCAACTGTCTCCCGACCCGGGGCTGAGGTTCATTCTACCACGTCGAGCTGCAGAGGCTCACGGACTACATCGCTGTCCGCTTCTCTCAAAGGGCAGGTGGTTCCCCCAGTGGCGGCCGACAGGGCAGCCGCGAGAGGACACCGGTCTGAGAAGGTTAACGTCCACTCGCGTAGCCCAGGGGCCCCCAGATACTTGGTTAAACACCAGTCAACAGGTGGCTGGAGGTATTTTGGGGATGAAGTTAAGATTTAAGTCCGCAGACTCTGAACAAAGGAGACTGTCCTCCATAATGTGGGTGGGCCGCATCTCATCACTTGAAGTCTTCCCAGAGAAAGGACTGAGGGGCCCTGACGAAGAGCATTCTGCCAGCAGACTGCCTTCCCACCTTCCCCGGGTCTCCAGCCTGCCTCGTGCTCTGCCGATTTCAGACTCGCCAGCCCCACAAACACGGGAGCTGTTTTCTTAAAGCCCATCTCTCCATCCCGCGGGAACCTGTTGGTTCTGCTTCTCCACGACGAACGCGAGGGCCATCCTGTTCCCGTTACCCCTAGAGGTGGTGGGTCGCAAACCGTGTTATTCTGTCTTGTTCTTCCTCTTCTTGTGTGTGTGCGAACGTCACTCTTAAGAACATCATCGTTTCTCTCCTACACTATAAAAATCTGGAATGCAAATCTATCCTCATGCAAAATCAGGTCTTCATAAATTTTGGAAGCTCCACACCTTTCAAGGGACATCATCAGTCCAAGAGAGGGGTCAAGACTGTCCCACTCCAGGGCTCGCCCAGTGCCACTGTGGGAACATAAGTCTTTCAGCAAGAGCAGCCAGTGAGTCCCGGGGAGACACCGGAAGCTCGTGCCCCCCACGACCTGTTTGAGCTTTGCGCAGGCGGCGAGCACGGCTCACCATGTGGCTCCTCTGTCCCCGCTCTGCTCCAGCTTCTCCAGCGCACACGTGAGTCCCGGTCACTCGGGGCTCCTTCCCCTTCCAGGGCGCGGGCAGGTGCTTTGCTAGGTGCGAACCACACAGATGCCAGGAACACAGGGGGAAATTGTTTATTTTTCTAACAAAAGCTCTAACGTCACTTAAATGCCTCTCTCTCCTACGCCAACACCTTAAACAAACAAAAAAATACAAATATGACACAGTGTGACCACGTCATTCTCAGGAACGTGGCAGGATTTACGACGGGTCCCAGTTCGCGGCACAAGGGCCTCACCCAGGAACGGGGACGCGGGTTCCAAGCTCCTTGTCGTCAGCCCTCCAAGGTGACTCTAGGTCACCCTAGGCCTGCCCTCAAAAGCCAGTCCTTAAAAATCTATGTGTTTAGGAAAACACGTAATCCATGCAGGAGAGCTCAGAAGTTGCAAGCGTACACTTGGAAGGGTTTTCATGGTGGATGCACCACCGAGACCCCCACCTTGATGGAGAGAAGGATCCCGGCAGCCTCCTGGGACCACCCCTCCTTCGCCTCCTGCCTCCCAAACGAATCGCCCCCAGAAGAGGTCTCAGTTTTATAGATTTCCTACGTATTCCTTAAAGAAATATTTTCATTGAAATAATTTTCCCATAAGGATTTAAAAAATGCATCACAAGAACCACCAGGCGCCTGTCCCTTCCGAGCTATGGGGCACCCAGTCCCGTCCCGAGGCTGACACGGGGCTGCAGGTGCCTCAGGGCTCCGGGCCTGCAACACTTGGATGGGCTGCGGCTGCGGAGGGGTCGGGCAAGCAGTCAGGTCGTTCCAAGTCTGCATGTGGTATGGACACCCCCCCACCCCCCACCTGTCCGAGGCTCAGACCCAGAACAGACTCCACACATGTCGGTTGGGGGGTAGGGGAGGCGACGTGCACCTCCTGGGACCACCCCAGGTGAGCCGGACTGCTCCTGCACAGATGAGCTAAGAACCGGGGTACCTGGAGGAACACCTGCCAGGTGGGCTTGAGAGACGGTCTCTCAGCCCTCAGCCTCACAGGTCTGAGAGCTCACCGGTCATTATTACTATGGGGGTGGCGATGTCATCAAGAGACCAGAGTATTTTCTAGATTCTTCCTAAGCCCTCTCTTGCCCGTCTCAATGACTCAAGGAGCTCATTAACACACAGACTCTGGGTCCATTCCTGCCAGTTCTCCAAAGGAGGACTTGGGTCCTGGGTCTGGATCTTTACCAAAGGCCCCTGGCGGTTCTGGGATGGGGCGTCCTGTGTTTGGGAAATACCGCTTTTCCTGGGAAGGCCCAGCTAGTAAATCTTGGGCTTGGAGGGCCCTGTGGTTTCTGTCTCAACTCCTCAACTCTGCCTGTATGTGAAAGCAGCCACCACGAATACCCGATGATTAGGTGAGGCCGTGTACCAATAAAACTTTATTTACAAAAACAAGCAGAGGGCCAGCTATGGGGGCCCTACTTCCAGTCCTAATCCAACCTGTCAGACACATTACGAGGTGAGAAACCACAGGGGACGTAAGTTGAGCTGATGAAATGAACCCAAACATTCGAAATTAGTAAGACTTTGTGAAACATGGCTCTGTCTGTGCTCTCACTAGTGGTGAGGCTCATTCTGAGTGATTACTGTGCCTTGAGATCATCACACGGTGTTAGCAGAGTTAGCAAGACCGTCACCAATTCAGTGTTTAGATTTAGTACCGTCATTAGTAACACCATCGACGTATGAATAATGCCATATATGTGGGCACAGATGTTCTTGTGCTGCTGATCAATTAAGTAAAAGTTTATTTTCTCTCATCCGTTAACACACTCATTGTGTGTTTTTACTAAGTAACAGTAATACGGCAGTTCACGTATATAATTTGTAGGATAACAAATGTCCATCTTTTGGGGTTAGGTGGTCAAATCTTTATCTCTGGGGTTCAGAACCACTGATCCAGTGCTGGTTCCCCAGAAACTATTGCAAAGCCTGGAGATTTCTGGCCTCGGAAGGGGCAGGGGCCTGAGGAGTGGAAGCAGGACCCCCAGGGCTCCCCAAAGGCCCAGTTGCCCCAGAGCTGAGGCCAGCATCAGATGTGGGGGCTACAGTTCCTCGCTCTCCGGACAGCCCGCTCTCTGGGCTTGGGGTTCATGGCCTGGCAAGCAGGCAGGTGGCTCAGGCCCCCAAGAGGTTCTAGAACATGGTGGGCATGCAGGAAGCCTGAGGTGGGGGTGTGGGCGCTCACAGTCCGGGGGTGCGGGGATGTCCAAACCACACGAGGCTCTGATTAGGCCTCCACGGCAGCTGGGGGGCTTTCTCTGTATTCTAATATGAAGCTTCCGACATTTAAAAATGGAAAGATTTCACAGAAAATTCTGGGTGTGACTCCTTTTGAGAAGCTGGCAGGCATGGTAGGTCTGGCTGAGCAACCTGCTGGGGGTGGGGAGAAGGGCCTGACCCTGAGACGCCAGGGCACACCCTTCACTCGGATGAAATCCTCACCTCTCCCCGCTACCTCCCTCCGGCAGGGCTGCGAGGCACCCGGCTCCTTCTTGCCGCGGTGTGCAGAGGAGAGGGCCGTCCTGTTCTCCGTTTCTCGTGTCTCTCTCAAGGCGCAGGCACAGAAGTCGTTGAGAAGGCCACGACTGTCTAGGACTTGGGCACTTTACAGATGTGAAGCCGGTCCCAGAACTGGGCAGCATCCCTCCCTCTCCCGGGAGAGCAGAGGGGGCGGGAGAGCCTCGGGCAGCGAGTCAACGCTAGAGCCGAGTCTTACCCCAGAGGAAGGCCACCTCTGAAGACGGAAGGGGACTGAGGTCAAAGGCACAGGTGGGTGGGGGTCCCAGAGCAGGGAACATCCCCCAGGAAGCACCAGAGGCATCGGGGACGCAAGCCCACGTGACCTCGGAGTTCCTCCCGGCGAGAGGCCCTCCTCCTCCCTGACGTGTGTCCAACGCCCAGCCCTGTTCTCGGCCGTCCTGCAGCACGGCGCGGCGGCACACGTCAGTGTTCCTTACCACACGTGTGCCGTGCACACGGGCCCAAAGTCAGCAGGTTGTACCGACACAGTGAATCGTCATTACCGCGGGGACGCGCTCGTGCCTGATGGTGGCCAGGTCTCTGCCGGGTGCGTGACAGACCCACTGAGCTCTGTGCAAGTGGGGCCTGCGCCGTCGTGGGGGTGCTGCCGGTGGTCATCCGCACCCTCCCCAGGTGTAGACAGGCTAGTTTGGAATCCGAGCTTGGCTGCCTCTTAGCTGTGTGACCTTGGCCCACTTAACCTCTCTGGGCCCCACATTCTCCTACTGTGTATAGGGCACGCGTAGCCACCATACTCCGAACATCGATGTGCGGATGCCAGGGAAGTGCTGTCTGGATCCGTGCCCGGGACGTGCAAGGATTTAATAAGTATCGGCATTTGCCGTTGGTGGTGTTGGTTCTTATTATTAATTACTGAGTACCCACCGCTAGTGCGAGGCCGCGCTCAGCCGGGCGTTGTCTTATTTAATCCCCAGAAGAACCCGACCAGCTACACACTCTTCTCCCCTTGACACAACGGAGGGAGTCTGGGGTCAGGGAGCCCCTCTGTGATCCAGCGGGCTCGGCCGCACCCGGGCAGCGGCACCCGACACGGCGCGTCTGCTCAGTGACGCGTGTGCTCCAGAGAGACCGGGCGGTCATTCAGGATTCCTTCCACGAGACCGTCTTGTTTCAGGACGTTCCTACCTACTGCCAGTGAAAGTTTCCAGACTGAACTGTGCCAATGCCCAGGGGCCCTCCCATCAGACGGTTGGCGGCTGATTGTCTGGGCATCAAACACTCCGTAAGGAAGACCACCCCCCCACTGGTGGGAGACCAGAGGCTTGTCCTGCTTTTCCCTCCGAGAACACGGGGCCCTCCTCAGACTTCTCCACGGGGAAGGGACAGGGTCCCGACCCCCAGGTCACACGGGGACCTATGAAGCAGTATGGTTGGTGTCACCAAGACTTCCCTGCAGAGTCCAGCAAAGAAAGGCCCTCAGTCAAATAAGGTCATAAAAAAGACATTCCTACCGAGACTCAGCGGGAAGGACATCAGAAGTGAAATAAATAGCATAATCACAGACGGGGCCCGGTGGGTGGCGAATGGGCCCCGACCCCGTGCTTCCTGCCCTGTCAGTCGTGGAGTGGGTGGCAAGGGCCTGCTGGCCAGTCCCCCCTTCCAGCAGGGCTCCCGGGGAGCACGGGGCCCACCTGCACTTTCCTCCTGCCCCGGGGGGCCTCTGTGTTGTTCAGCGGGTTACTACTGAGTCCGGTGACACAGGAAAACAGCATGGGGAGAAGGCAGGGCTAATGCGTTTGACATTTCTAGAGAACCGTGGGGGGCAAGTGTTCGTCCCCTGTGAAATAAATGTGCCGTGGTGGGTTTCTGGTGTGCCGTGAACAACAGTCCCGGGTCCTTTGAAAATGTCAGATTTAATAGCACGGGAAAATGTCTTTTGAGTCCGAAGATGAGAAGTCAGGGGAGCTGAATTAACACCAGAGCAAACATTTTACCAAGTAATAGGGCCGTGGTTGCCCTGGACGGGGCACCGCGCAGGGCAGCCTCTAATCTCTGGTGGTTAATGAACTTTGGAAACTGCTCAATAAATCCTCCAGGCCGTGACAGGCGCTGCCGTCGATAAACCCAGGCCCGCTTCAATGGACTGCATCATTTTTGTTATCAAAGAAGGTTAATTTTCATATCCAAGGAACTCTGTTCCCTGGAAAGGGGTGTCTGTTGGAGAGGAGCGTCCCGTGTCAGTGGGCCCTGGGCCACGGCGTGGCTAGACAGCACCTGCCTGCACATGGGGTGGACCCGGGGGCACAGCCCGCACCGCAGAAGGCCCGCTCGCACCGCCCACGGGGGCATCCTGGGCCCAGCGAGAGGGCGTCAGGCTCCACGCCAAACAAGGGGAAGGGGCCATTGGGAACACAGGGCGGATTTTAGACGGCAATCTCCCCGTCCACTGCCCGTCTCACCGCCAAGAGTACACGGGCAGTTTTCAGAAGCCCACCACGCCCTTGAGAGCCGTGCTCAGCCCTGACTCACAGCCGGGCTGCAGTGCCCGTGAGGAGCTCAGCCGTGACTCACAGACAGGCTGCGGTGCCCGTAAGGAGCTCGGCCCGCAGCTTCCTTGCCTCCTAGGTCCGGGAGCGGCGACCCCGCCAGCGCTCGCTGATTCCTGTCCGCTGTAGCTGCCCCTGCACTGGTCTCCAAGAGCCGTCTCCCTCCATCTGCTCATCATTACCTTCCTGCTCAGCTCGGGGAGTGGGAAAGGCGTCCGGCAGGAAGAAATTTCCCTAAGGCAGCTGCTTCCCCGGCGGCTGGAGCCGTGCACCCAAGGGCTTGCCTTAGGAAAGCGGCCCAGCCGGGGCGAACTGTAGGTGGGGCCGGTAATTAGGGACAGTCCGCGTCCGCGGAGGACAGTGTGCCGGTAATTAGGGACAGTCCGCGTCCGCGGAGGACAGTGTGCCGATGCAGAAATAATGCTTCCCATTAGTATCATCATTTTTTTAACCTAAGGCTCATTCTGCAGATAGCACCTAAGGGAGAGAGTCTCACTACCCAATCACCAATACGCCTGAACCGGGGAGCATCCCAGGAAGTGGCACGGTGGGGGGTGAAGCACACCTGTTTGCAGTCCCAGAGCCTCTGCTCAGGCAATCCCGGAGCCCCGCGCACCGAGTGCGGGTCCCCCGAACGGCTGCAGAAACGGTGTTCCGAGGGACGGGGGCGTACCTGCCGCCCAGACCAT
This sequence comes from Mustela nivalis, assembly GCF_964662115.1. Taxonomy (NCBI): domain Eukaryota; kingdom Metazoa; phylum Chordata; class Mammalia; order Carnivora; family Mustelidae; genus Mustela; species Mustela nivalis. Next base: position 141,637,079 of record NC_139027.1, on the reverse strand, counting down.
GTCCCTTAGCCAATACAGCGCAGCAGTGCAGTGCATGACGGGGCTCTGGTGAGAACCGGCCATCCCAGACCTCGTCCACTGCCAGGGTCACGTCCGACGTGTTCTGCTCGCACGCAGGCCCGCCCGGTCCAGCCAGTATCTTCCAGGCCTCCCAGCGCAATATAGTGGCTCAGCCCCTTGGCCCCATATGAAGCTGAGTCTGTCCTTTTGGGTAAATTTCTGCTTTCTGGGCCTCACTCACCTGGCAGATCACAGAGTGGGCATATCTCAAGGGTCTTTTCTGGAACATTCTCTGAGCTTCCGAGGATCCTGAGGCCTGAGGGCATGTGCGTTCAGACCGGCCCAAGAAACTTCCCCAGGGACCCGGACTAGGCAGGTGGGAACAGAGAACTGGGACCAGGCCGTTCTCCAGACCCTGCTCCTGTGTTCCCGGTGTGTCCTCCGTAAGAATCCCTCCTTAATAAGTAATTTTTAATTACAAAATTATGTCAGAGAACATGGGGAACTGAAACAATGAAAAGGAAGAAAGGAGCTGAAAGCTCATGATCCGGACCAGGGATTCTCACCCTCGGCGCGCCCAACATTTTGGGGCAGGCCACCGTCTGCCGTGGGGGCCCGCCTGTCCTGCAGGGTGTTCGACAGCACCCCTGGGCTCCATGGATGCCCACAGCAACCACACCCAGCCTGCGGGGACAACAATGTCTTCAGACGCGGCTCCGGGTACCCTGGGCCCAGTGAGGAGTCCAGACCTACAAACCCAGAGACACTCTGCCGACGTGACGCGCGCACGCTCCTCAAATCACGTCAGAGACACCCATTCCGCGAACGCTGGTGAAACACCTGCTACGCGCTGGGCACCGGAATTCGGTAGGACAGAGGCGGAGATGAGGAAGAAAGGCACGCCGCTTTCTCAGGCGGCAAACAGCGGCTTACACGCCCCACGCAGCCCTGAGCGCTCACTGGGACACAGACGGGGCCCCGTCGCCAAGAGGGTCTGGGACAGGCCGCCCGGCAACGGAGTGGAGAACCAGGCGCTGCGCACTGAGAACGAGGCCGAGGCCGAGGGCAGAGGGGCTCGCCACCTCCACCGTCCCCGTGGACGCCACCCTGTGCGCCGCGGCGAGTGCGGGGCTGCGGCGAGCGCGGGGCCGCGGGATGTCTGTCCGCTGGTGCCCTCCGCGGGAATGATCTCTGGCTGTTTTCCTTCTCAGGAAACAAAACACATGGGGGTGGGGCGGGCGGCACACGTTCTCCGCACGTTCTTTCTTCTCTTCAAAAACTAAAAATTCTTGCTAAGTGGATGTTTTCGTTTATCGTAAACTGCTGGGTTGAGTGCGATGGGCTAATTATTTCCGCACAGTCTAAAAGAGGCCCAGAATAATTGTCTACAATTTTCTGCATTTACTTTCTCCCAAAGTACGTATTTTTCTTCCTTAAATTTCAAAGCCCGCGTTCCTGATTGGGCCCTGGTGATCTCATCCGTGTAACAAGCAGGCACTAGAACCAAGCGTCAGTCACAAGTGTCCCAGTGATCTTTGGGGGCCCAAGGCTGGCAGCCTCTCGGACGGACAGTTCGGGGAGATGCCGGCACCCCGACCTCATCCCGTGCCCCTCTTCTTCTCCAGACTGAAGATGCCGCCTGCCAAGCCCCACCTCACCTTCCCCTTGCAAAGTGCCGCTCTGAATCCCCATCTGCTGCCTTCAGATGGTGACTCTGTCACCCGGAGCTGCTGCAGTTTCAAGTATTGGCTCGATCGTTAAGGATGACCCGCCGCTGTTGTCACTGCCTATGCACGTACGCCTCCAGGCTCCCCTCCTCGGGGAAGGCTGGTCGGGCAGGTGCAGGGAGGCGGCTGGCATGTAAGGGAGCCCAGGTGCCGCACTTCTCTGCAGAACCCCGAAGTTCCTCTCTGCCAAGGCTGTAACCGGCCCCACGTCCCCTCTCCTCACCGCTAAAAGTCTCCGAGCTGTACTAACCATGCGGGCTGCCCATATTGAGCCACTTAACAGTTCATATGGTCTTTAAAATGCATATTGTGTGACATCCGCGGGTCTGGGATTGTGAATGACAGCTTTTTATTAGAACTGCGTTCTGTCCTCAGGAAAGATATTATCTCCCTGTCTTTGCAACTTGCCAACAGCATCTTGAAGGATCTGGGGAGGGGCAGGGGCCGGAGGGAGGCAGCCTGGGAGGCTGGGCTGACAGCAGCGCAGTTGCTGGTAGAGAAGCGGGGGAGGGGCTGGGCCAGCGGGGGAGGGGCTGGGCCAGCGGGGGAGGGGCTGGGCCAGCGGGGTGCATCTGCGCAGGGACGCCAGCATGGTGGGGGTGATCGCAGGCCTATTGAGAAGTGACGTGGCCAAGAAGGGAAAGAAGACAGGCGTGGTCCCTCCGCACGCGGCGTCCGTTCACCGAGGCAGCAGAAAAGGCATTAATTAAGCGGAAAGTGTTCACATGTGTACGGTAGGATGGATTTTCTCAACAGTTCGGCATGGCGCAACCTTCACGCGGTACGTTACAATCATTCATTACGGCGAATAAATAGCTTAATGAGACAAAGCGTCGAGCGTCTCCCCGTGAGCGTGTGCGGACGGGGAGCAGGTGAGAGCCGTCCCCGAGCGGGAATGATCACCCCCCAGGCGTGAAGCGTTGCTTCTGCTGAATATTCAAGGGCACGGCTTCCCAGGACAGTATCAAATTAGTCTGAGTCATTAAAAAAAAAGAGTCTGCAACAAAATGATCGAAGCGATCCTCCCCTCGTAACGCTGCCCTGGAGACAAAGGCCGGTGGCCGTCGGACCTCTGCTGATCTGTCCCGGCTCCAGCAATGCTCCCCGCATGCGCGACTCTTCTTTTTGTCCCACGTGCCTGAGGTTGACCCTCACCTCTCAGGCTTCCGAGGGAAGCGGACACAGAGAGCATGAGCACAGAGGCGGCCAGCAGAGTTGGTTAAACCCCGGGAACACGAGGGGATGTTACCAGGATTCTCCTGTTGCTCCTCGAAGGGTTCCTAATCAAATCAGTGCGTTTAAACGACGCATTCTAAGAGCCCCACGGATGTTGTGTGGGTGTGAGCAGGGACATCCCTCCCGTCCATTCTAGGTCACAAAAAGGGAGAGCCATCCTGGGAATGGAGCAGTGGGTTTGGGATTTACGTACCCCCTTCCCCCACTGTGGTCTTCTCAGTCAGGAAGACAAAGCTCCTCACTTCCTTAATGACGTGTGCCAAGATTTCCCTACTCCGCTTCAAACGCGGGTTAACTTCCGTAACTAGAAACACCAGGGCTCTGGCCCTCCCGTCCGCTTGGCATTTACAGCAAGAAGCACAGGGTTACCTGGTACGGCCGACCGCCCGCGAAGGCTGTGGGCTCACCCCTTGGAACGTGGGCCCACGAAGCTCCACCCGGGCCCCACGGAGACCTGCAGAGACAATCACTCCAAACCCTGTGCGTGTTCCGAGTCTGATCTCTAGACCCTTCCAGGGCGCACACCTGGAAGTGTGTCCCGTGTCTAAGCCCCAGTTTAATCTATTAAAAGGAGCAGAGGTCACCCCGCAGGCGGAACCTCCACAGCACGTGGTGGGCGTGAACATCCCATTTTCACGAACCACCCCCCCCGCCCCGTCTGCGGCTCTCCGTTGCCCCCTCCATGCTGGGAGGCGGAACCCTGGGCTTGGGATGGTGAAAAGCTTTGCCAGGAGTCACGCGGCTATTAAGGGGGCCTACAGTATACACACACATCTCCCCGATGGGCAATTAGATCCTCAAAAGAAAAGTATGTCTAAAATCTGCAGATTGTATCAGGGTCAGTTTGCAGGTGGGACACGTACTGGAGGGACACCAGGAGGAGACGGGGAGGGACCTTTCTCTACGGTCTCTGCAGCCTCCCAGGAAAGCTACGTGTCAGACCTGTAAGTTTATAAATTATGCGAAGCCACACAGAGCTGGACAAAGGTTGAATGGTGACCCTCCAGAGAGATAAGTCACCCCCAAAAAGATAAGTCCAAGCCAAATCCCTAGAGCCCGTGTATGCCGGCCTTTTTAGAGGATGAGTACCCTGCAGACGTGATTGAGAACCTTGAGATAGAGAGATCGTCCTGGACTATCAGCGGGGGCCTCCATCCGAGGGCCAGTGTCCTCAGAAGAAAAGGAGAGGGCACGGGGAGACGAGGGGGTGATGTGACGGCCGGGGTGGGCGGGGACCGGAGGGACTCGGCCGCCAGCCAAGGAGCACCCCCAGCGGCCAGGAGCTGCAGGACGTGGGAAGGCTCCCGGCTAGAGCCTCCAGAGGGAGCACGGCCCTGCCCATGACCTTGATTTCAGCCCAGTGTGGCAGAGTAGCCACAAGATTCCAGTCTGTTGTACTTCCAGACTTTTAAAGGAACCAAGACTATGTCAGGGAAACCTTTGGAACCTCTTTTCCTGAATATGTTTACTTAGATCAAGCAAAAGCAACACAGTGTTAATAAATCTAAAAGACCAGGTGGCCACGTTATTCCTCCTAAGTGGGGGTCAGTGAAGGGTATTGGAAGTGCTTCTCCGTGCATCTCGAGGGCCATGCCCAGCTACTGCTCACCCAGTCACGGAAGCTGACCCTGCCAGGCCCTGAAGCCCTGCAGAGTCAGACCCGGGGCGGCGGGAGAGCACGTTCTCACAGTGCCGGAGGGCCCTTTGCACGCGGTTCCGACGAGGTAGCAGCCTGGGCCGCTCTGGGCTCCAAAAGGGCCCTGACCTGAGCCCGACGCCCATGTTCTTCCTGGGCATCCAGTCCACGCCCCTCAGACCACACTAAAGACATGGAGGTTCCTTCTGAGCTCCCACAACTGGCGGGGAGCAGAACCCCGGCGTGCGGGTGGTTTGGCTTCTCGTTGAGTTGAGCGGCAGAAGACCAGCGTCTCTTTGTTCCAGACAGAAAGGGTCAACTGCGCTCAGATTCTGCAGGACGCCATGTCTTCTGAAACCCTCACGGGGCCTTGGGGCCTCAGAAGAGGACGAAGTCAGTCTCCACATGTGCCAGAAAAGGAAGGAATGAGGTCTCGGTGCAGGTAACTGAGCGCCTTGCTTGCAGGGTGGGCGGGCTGGGGCGGAGCGGGAAGGGGTCCCTGGGCCGAGTACCAGCAGAGGGTCCCAAAACTCTCTAGTCCTCAGCAACATTCCTCATTCAGACCACGCGGTCTCGGCGGTGGAGGGTTTTGCCCTTGGACCAGGGACAGAAGTGGGAGAGAAGACGGAACGGGGCGACCAAGGGGTGAAGCCTGGCAGACACCCGCAGCCCCACAACCCCACGACGACTCGCCATCAGCCGCTGCTCAGACAAGGCCAAGGACCCTCTGGATTTGTCAGAGGCCAGGAGCCCCCAGAGCTGCATCTTCCACAGGGCCAGAGCCCCTCACCCATCACACCACCCATACGGCCACGATCCCTGGAGCCTCCTGACGCTCCCAACCTCCCCCATTCTCGACGGAGCCACAGTCTTCAGTAATTGCACAGTATGGCTTGTGAAATGTGTCACTGGGCCGTCCCTTCCAAATCCCCTGTTACCTTGGCAACACAGACCTGAGAGACAGCCTCCCATCACAGATCGGTAGTGGGAGCGTGTTCACATTTTGATTGTCCCGCAGCTCCAAGCCTGCCTTGCTTGTGCTCACTGCCTGGGACGAAACATGTGTCCCCAAAGGCACGCAGGGTGGACTCTCGCCCCAGGAGGTACGCCCCTCGTGTCGGAGCCACAGGCAGACCGTGGACAGGGTGTTTGCCCAGCGAACCGCCAGAGGGGAGAGGTGGTGTGAGTGGAGCTGTGGGCTGCATGGGATCCTGGCTTTGGGGCCTTCACCTGGGTGGCCGAAGGGTCCTGTCACATCCCCGAGCTCATGTCCTTCCTCTGTGAAATGGAATGTGAGCACCCCTTTCCAGGGCATTCCTGAGGGTCTGCGCTGAGACCCACGATGAGAATGGCAGCAGCCCTGGGAGGGATCAGGGCGAGGTGGTCCTGCCAACCATGTGCCACGGAGAAGAATGCAGAGGAAGAGGCAGGTTCTGAGGCTGGCCTTTCCCCGGGGCTGATCTAAACTCTGCTCTGGGTGGGATCTTCCAACCATAATGTTCCATGGGCAAGCATCCGCTCCACCCCGGCCTGTCACTCTCTGGGCTCACCCCCAGGCTTCTCCTGCCTCCACAGCTGTGCTGCTGCCACTTCTCCAACCTGGGGAAGCTGGGCCAAGCCTGGCTTCCTGCAACAGGATCCCAGCTACCCCTGGTTCCCTCTCCTGGACTCTCTTCCAGTAGCGATCACGTCCCACGCCACAGCATTCCAGGGTGATTCACTGTGTGGCCACTTTCTCACGTCACACAGCCCATGCTCATCTTGCCAACACCAAGGGACACGAATGACAGACATCATCACCCTCTGTACTGTCAGTGGTGCAGAGTCACTACTATCTTTGCTACTGCATTTTCTATCACTGTCTTTGCTACTGCATTTTCTACCATCACCACCACCATCATCACCTTAGCCAGCATCATCACATCAAGTACCACCATCACTATCATCATCACTGCTACCATCTGTACCAACTTTATCACCATAATCACCAGCATCACCATCTCTATCACCACAATGACCACCACCATCATCACCATCATCCTTTCAACCACCATCACCACCATCTCCATCACCACCATCTCCATCACCACCATTACCATCCTCACCCTTACCACCATCACCTCCATCATCATCTCAACCACCACCACCACCATCACAATCACTATCATTCTTACCACCCACTTCCATGATCATCACAACCACCATCAACATCATCATCATCACCATAACCACTACCATCATCACCATGATCATCTCAGCCACCATCAACACCATCATCTCCATTACCATCATCACCATTGTCACCCCTGTCACCCTCACCACCATCACTCCATCATCATCATCACATCCACCACCACCATCATCATCACCATGACCACACCATCACCACTACCACCATATCCATCTCCATCACCACAGCTACCAATGCTATGACCACCACCATCTCACAGCCAAGTACTGTCACCTCCAATACCACCAGCATCACCACTGCCATCACTACTACCACTACCACCATCTAACTATTGAGCACTTAGTAGGTACCTAACACTCATCTAAGCACCAATCTTATAAAGCCCCTCTGAAGTAGGTACCTTTGTGACCCCACTTTATAGCTGAGAAAACGAAGCCCAGATAACTTAAGTGATTTGCCCAAGGCCATAATGGAAGTACACAGAGGAGCCAGGAGCTAAGCCCAGGCAGTCTGAGTCGAGTCAACTCTCTTAACCACACCCCAGGCTGCCCCCCACACCCTTCCCAGGACTCCCTGGGAACTCACTAGGCATGCCGTGCACACACACCATGCATACGCGAAGGGATGCCCCAGTCGACCTCCTGTCTCACCCCCTCCCTACCCTGGCCATCACCTCCCCAGTGCAGCCTTCCTGGATTCCATGCATGAGGGATTGTATATCTCCGTGTCACAGGCATGAGCTCGTGTTCCTATATCTGTCCCCCGAGACAGCGAGCCCCTCAGGAGCCACCATGTTTACCTGCCGTCACACCACCCCACAAGCTCTGTGCCTGATCCCCGATGGCTGTTTGACAAATGTTTAAAAACTCAGAGTGGCTGATCTGTCAAAGCTTGTTGACTCACTACCGTCAAGGAGCGCCATGCTCTCTGCTGCTATAAACTCTCCCCAGGCCACACATGCACCCCAGCCCACACACACCTGCGCCCACGCCCGGGGAACCCTGTGCAGCAGCTTCCATCTCTCCCCACCATTTCTGAGCAGGACAGCGTGTCCCAGACTTCGAATGTGAGCAAGTCCAGAGTCCACACGGCCACGCACAACTTTCTGGTTCTTCAAGTCACTTAGCATTTCTGTGACCCTCGATGTTTTGGGGTTACTTTGCAGCATATTCAACAACTAATCCAACAGTGTCCAGAAGTGAAGAATCATTGCTGTGATTTCACAACTGACAAAACTGCCCCGGGGACCCCCCACAGCTGGCCCAGGGTCACGCGACAGTTCCGGTGTAAGTCTGGTCTGAGAACTCACGGTCCCAGCTCCTGCTCCAGGTTTTTGGGGAGGTCAGCTACAGCAAGACCCTTCTCCAGTCTGATTGGGCAGATTGCTGCTTTCCTGCCATCAACCGCAGCAGTCCTTGGGGGCCCAGGACGGCGCTCGTTATAAGACACGTAGCAGGAGAGTCTCCCCCATGCTTTCAGCAATGAGCAGAGAATGTCATCGCGGTTTTCGGGATGGTGAAAAGGGGTGCGTCACCAGCAACTCGAGGTGAGCAGTTACAGGCACAGCCCATCTCACTCACACTGTGGGACGGCCACTCCTGCCTCCCGCGCGGACCCGTGCAGCTGTGGGCTGGGAGCTGGCGTCCACGGGTGTCCACGGGGCTGGTGCTGGTGGTCACGTGCAGGAAGGCACATGACTTCACTTTGGGCTCCCGGGGCAGACAGGAGACACGGGTACGGGGCGACGGTGGGCATGGCGGGGGCACAGTGATCGTGCTGGCAGGAAGGGGCCCCGGGCAGACAAAGCCTTCTGTTTGTTAGGAAAGAAGGCAGAAATCACAGTATTTATGAGAAGTCTGATGAGGCGTGGACATCTCAGTAGCTCTGATCTGAGGGCCTGTGGGCTCGCTTAGGACCGCGCCTGTGCCTACAGGTTCAACAGTGAGCTGCATTCCCGGCATCGCCGCCGCACGCTTTGGCCTCCCCGTAGACGTGCATAAAACGTGGCACGGGTGAACGTGTTCTAGGACGTCCGAGCTGGCCGGTGGGCATGGGCCCGGCACACGCAGCTGTTCCTCCTCACCTGGGACAAAACCGACACCTGCTGGCTCGTGGGTGGGGTGGGGCGGCCCAGCAGGGCGGCCAGGAGTCCTCTCTGCAGCCCCTGCTGCCACCCCATGCGTGAAGGGACCTGTGGGTGTCCCCACGGTGCCAGCGGGCCAGCCGTGTTTGGGGGAGGCTCCTTCTATGGACAAGGATGTTGGTCCTAGTGGAGCCGAGATGGCGCATCCACAAACGAGACGTCGCGATCTACAGGCCGCAGCCTGGCGCCCCACAGCCCCGCAGGGACGTGCCGAGTGTGCACCGTGGCCGAGGTGCGTGTGCGGAGACGTGGGCCTGGGTAGTTTTCTCTGGATATAATGTAGGGCCGGAAGGGCTGGGGCACCGGGTGCTTTCGCAGCCGACCCTGTGTCTGCACGGGGCTCAGGCCACACCACCAGGCGCGGCCAAGTCACGCGAGGGCCAGGCCAGGGGAGGATGCGGCGTTTGACATCCCCCACGGTCCGGTGCTTACTCTGGGGCCAAAGTGCTCCCCCAGGAGGAAGGGGCGCAGAGGGAGAAACAGGGTCACCGACGTGGAGCACGTGTTGTCATCAACTCGACGGCACACCCCTCCCCGCAGCCGTGAACGCACTTCAGCAGGATGTCTTGAACCTGAAACAGGCAGAGTTTGCCAAGGCCAGCTGCCCGCCTGTCGCGTGACCCAACACCACGTGTGAGTCACCTTCACGAGCCTGGACTGGCACGAGTTCCCCACACGACAGCACGTGCGGCTGGGGCGAGGGCCGGAGGGGTGTGAGCTGGGCGGGTTCTCTCTGCTCTGAAGGAGCCGATGGCAGACTCAAGCCTCGCCGCCGGGGTGGGCCCAGCACGGCAGGCGGCCCTGCGTCCCGCTGTCCCTGCTCTTCAGCCGGGCTCAGCTCTGGGGTGTTCTGGGGAGGACCCGGCTCTCCCGGGGGCTCAGCGGACCCCTCCGCAGCCCTCCAGGGCCGAGTCTTGTGACAAAGCTGGTGGTCAAGGATGACAAAGGCCTGCCTGGTCTTTGGCGGCGGCGGCGGCGGTGGTGGTACTGTTGTTTGAGTGCAGAATGAGACGGGTGCTGGGAACCACAGAAAGAACCGCGTGGTCTGGAGAACAAGCAGGTGGGCCACCTACACGGCCGTCAGCTCGACCGCCTTTCCCGCTGGGCACAGCCGGCAGGAGGAACATACCTCCGTGTGTCCCAGGTCCTCAGTGGAAGGGAGGCAGCCTTCACCGAGCGCCTGCGAGGTACCAAGGGCCGTCCTGGGGAGAGTCCTGGGGGAGTCCCCATCTCGCCAGCTTCCCCCAGGACCCCAGGGCCCCGAGATGGTCGGCCTGGAAGACTCCGCAGGGCGACAAACGGCTCCCATGACCTCGAGCCCGCGGCGGCCCGCCAGTGCGGGGGTGCCCGCCTCCTCCCCCACATTCCCACAACGCCTGCCCCATCACTGCCAAGCATGGGGCTGCCCGGGGCCAAACCAATCAGGGCCGCTCCAGAGGCTTCCGCGGGGCTCAGAGCACAGGCTGCAATCAGATTACACACTCCAGTGCCCAGCCCTGCTCGCTCCAAACAGACCGGAGCCCTTCATTAACACCAAGGCCAATTAAAACGTAGGCAGGACCCCAGATTAAAACAATCCCTGAGTTGTGCGTCCCCATCCATCCCCAAGAAGCCCTTGGTGTGACCACCGCCCACGCAGCTTGCACCCGTGCACACAGGACAGGGAGCAAGGACCCATCCTCTGGTGCTACTGGCTGCCCACGCTGACCGGAGGGTCGTCCCCCCTGGGGCGCCGGAACCCTCCACGTTCACACAGCACCGTGCGCACGGCGGCCGGCTCAGACCGAGTGTCATGGAGTCATTTTGTGCATTTCCATTAAAGAGCTTAATATCCAAGTGTCGGGAAAGAAACGACCTTCTCATTATCGTCTCTGTAAAAACAAGAGTAAAACTTTCCCATGGAGTTATTTACAAAAGCCCAGGATGGGCTCAGTATTAAAAGCTCACTGGGACGATGTGTCTCTCACTGGCAGTCCTGAGCCCTGGCCGGCGGCATCCACCCGAATCCTTTCCGGGACTCCGGACCAAATGACAGGCTATCCTTCGAGGGGGAGATTCTGGTCATGGTGGACGCCGTGACCCACGGGAGGCCAGAGGCCAGTCAGTCAGAGGGAGGAGACAGCCACGGGGCGTGTGAAGACATCCGGACGCTCCAGCATTGGCGAAAGCCCCGGACCATGCCCCTGTGCCGCCACCTGTATTTATCTCAGGGCCCTGAGCTCCCTGAAGGCCCAGAGAGGCGTCCAGCTCAGCCCCCTACCCACCGGGAAGGCACGACACCCGGGTGCTCCCTGCAGCGAAACACGGTGCCGCCTGGATCGTCACCTCTCCTGCCCTCGCCCTGCTCGCCTGTTTTGTTACTCTTATTTTAACACGATCCCAGACTCACAGAGAAGTTCCAAGAACATGACAACTCACGCCTGCCTTCCCTCCACGTGGATTCCCTTAACCCCACTGGCTTGATTGCTAATAAACACCCTCATATGTATTACGTGAAGCCAGGGACATCCCCCTCCGCGCCCCAGTTCAACATGAGGATCAGGACGGTAACGCCGACCCGAGGCCACCATGAACTCTGCAGGCCTTAAACCCGGATTTTGCTAACTCTCCCTGGAATGTCTCTTATCAAAGAAGGTCCCAGGTCAGGCTCGGAAGTCTGCTGTCTCCGCGCGAGGTGCCTTTAGTGGTTCCCGTGTTTCGTGACTCGGGCATTGCTGGGGCCCAGGCTAGTGACTGTAGATGGTCCCTGGGCTTGGGTGTGCCTGATGTGTCCCCGTGAACAGACCCAGGACGTGTGGGGATCCAATACGTCATCTCGGCGCCGTGCGTCCGCAGGCTCACGGCACATCCCACACCCGTTACCGGCTTCGCCTTCCCCATGGGTCAACCCGCCTTTACTGCCCCCTCGGTAATAATTAAGAATCTTTAGGAAGATCCTTTGAGCCCATCTGTCTGTCCGTCTCTTCTACTGCTCCTGAACTTCTACCGACAGATTTGGGCCCGATCAGCGCGGCTCGTCACGTGGTGCATCTCCGGCCCGTCGCTCCTGCCTCCCGCGTCGGCTGCCCTGCCGCTGTGAGGGGCTCCCCTCCCCCACCCCAGGCTTACTTTATTCCATAGGCTACGGTCCACTACTGTGGCATTTATTGCTGATTCTCAGATGTCCCCAGATTGAGCCGGGAGGGCCTGTCAGGCTGGGTCCGGTGTCCCTCTGCCATGTCCCCTTCACGGCTGGGCCCGGTCTACACTACTGTATTTTCCCTGATCGGCTTCACTCACTTGGTTGAACTCTGAGGCTGGCTCGCGGTTCTGTGTCCTTACTACTAAACGGTGTCCCACCATCGACTTCTTACGCTGCAGCTGCAGCTCCAGCTCCAGGAGGGTCTGGCGCGGAGCTAGCATCCAGCCAGAGGCGGCTATCCGAGGCGTCTGGACGCGGTGGGCTCGAGGCAGCAGGTGTTCCTAGGAACCGTCACGGCCCTGCCCACAGCTCTGGGACCCAGGTTTGGCTGGCGACTTTGACGGGCAGTTCCTGCGTCCACAGCTCTCCCTGGCCACGTACACGGTATGGTCAACCCCAGCCAGTGCGGGGAGAACACCCGCCTCCTCCTTCCTGGCAGTGGCTTCTGTGTGGTCCCACAGGGGGACCTGAGGGGCTGAGTGGCAACTGCCCAGGGCCTTGACCCCGTAACATGCCCTGTGTTTTTGGTTTTCTTCCTTACACTGCTGCCTCTCCTCAGGTCTCCTGGCATCTCCCCTAAATAAGCTCCTTGTTCCCCATTCCGGCAGGATCTACTTTCGGGGCTCTCTAAGCCAAGACAGGAAGCTCGTCTTAGGACGAACCCCCTCCCCGCTGCTGCAGAGACCAGCCAGAAGCAAACTAAATGCAGGAGCTCAGCAACATCTCTTTGGAGGTTCAGCCTCCAAAGGAGGAAGACGGCAAAGTGCAGAGACAAGCATTTCCGCAGCGACGCCCGTGCTCCCTCCGACAAGCTCGCCGCACGGGGAGCGAACGCATCCCCTCCACGCCGCAGTGTCAGGGCGGCCGGGGACGACGGGAAGCCCTCTCCTCGGATCTCTGACACTGGGCTCGTGCCCACCTGAGCTCTGCCTGACGGCAGCTTGCTGGCATCGGTCTTACCCCCTCATGCCCTCACGGTCACTAGAAAACAGCCTCCTAATCCCTCCAGCCTCCATAAAATTCCTGTCTTGCTTACTTATTTGGGGTCTTGAATCTGTTAAATAAGCTATTCTGACCCTTGTTCAAGATGGCAAGAAAGACTTTACTGAAGGGGGGACCACCACAGCAGGGGTCCATGGTGGCGCGAGAAGGGGCTGACATCTCCCCAAATGTCAGGACAAGTCGGGGGCCTTGCAGCCAGCGGGCAGGGACATGCTGTCTGGACCTGGAAGGCTGAGTTCTGATCTGAGGGCTCTGAAAAGCCACGTGCAGGAGCGCAACCAGTCCCCTCCCCAAAGTGGGTGCAGGCATGCCCTCAATGTGCCACAGATGAGCCCTGGGGTCTCTGATGCTCTGAACATCACTGTCTCTGGTGGACTCATCTTCACAGACACACGGGCCCCCGTGGGGTTCAGACGCTGCTTCCATCCCCAGCCGTGCCTCTTAGTGATCCCCTGTCTCCAGCCTACCTTCATCCCGACCCCAGCCAGGGAGCCCTTGTAGTCATCTGGGTCAAGGGGGTGCTGTCCTCTGAGACCCTTGTCCCCGCTGCTCCTCTGTGACATGGGACTCATCACCATCTGCCTCTTGTCCAATGGGAGTGACCTGTGGGCAGGGACTGTCCACTTCCCGGCTGGCCCCACCACCTCCCCGGGCCCTGGGGCTTCCTAACAGATGTGCACAGGTGCAGAGAGATGCCAGGTCCCACGGAGGACCCAGATGAGATGAGGATTATTCGAGACAATCCACAAAAAAACTGTGAATCCTGCCCAACGGACACAGAGATGAAGAAACTGTGCCCAGGCTGAAGGACGCTGCCGTGTGGAGGGGCCAGCGTGCGTGAGGACAGAGGCACTGCCCCCAACAAAAGCGGTGATGACCGCCCTCCCCACATTCCCTGGAGTGCTCCGAAGCTCCCAAGGTGAGGACGCCCTGGTTCTCACGGATCGCTTTATCCCTTCACCCGAGGGGGGCGCATGATATTAAGTCCTCCCCCCACAGACATGTGACCATGTCAGGACTTACGTCCCAGTACTCTGTTCCCTTTCAGGACACCAGGGGACCCATCTGGACTCGTGGGAAGGAAAGGGACTTGCCAGCCGGAGGGTTGGGAAAGGGAGTCTAGCAGGAAGGTGACAGATCAGAAGGCACGGCCTCACAAGCCATATCCAGGGCTGGTGGGGACATCACACTTCTGGGGCTGCTGGCAGATCGACGGAGGATGCTCAGCAGCTGAGACATTCCTTGGTCGTTCCAAAGCATTCATTGAGCACCTACTGTATGCCAGAACCGGCGAGGGATGCCAGGGTGAGCAAGGCTGGTGAATCAGTCACGTTATTGCAGAGCTACGCTCCAGTGGGGACGACAAAGGAACAAAAACCTTATGGACTGACAGTGTTCAGATGGAAATAAGAAAAACTCAGAAGTAGAGACCCTTCTGGGTGAGGCAGGGACCAACCATGAGCAGGTAGTCAGTGCAGGTCTGTCCAAAGAAGGGACATTTTTCTATAGCTGAAGTATGAGAAGGCATTGGTATGCAAACAGAGGATAATGTCCTGGACAGCCAAAACTGTGTGTACAAAGTCCTGGGGCAGGAAAGTGGTCCCTGGATTTATAAGTTTAAAAGACTGTGAAGCTGAGACTTAGTGATAATGTGCCCAGCAGAGGCTATGACCCCTGCAGCCCAGGCTTCAGAGGAAGGTCTTTGAGCGGTCATGACTTGGTTCACATTTTGTCACATCTCTCAGGCTGGTTAGAAATCAAAGAGAACCTTTGGGGTAAATACCCAGTAGTGCAACTGCTGGGTTGTAGTGTAGCTCTATTTTTAACTTTTTCTGGAATCTTCACATCGTTTTCCAAAGTGGCTGCACCAACTTGCATTCCCACCAATAGTGTGGGAGGGTTCCCCTTTCTCCACAGCCTCTCCAACACTTGTTGTTTCCTGTCCTGTTGATTCTGGTCATTCTAACTCATGTAAGGTGGTACCTCAATGTGGTTTTGATGCGAATTTCCCTGATGGCTAATGATGATGAACATTTTTTCATGTGTCTGTTGGCCATTTGTATGTTTTCTTTGGAGAAGTGTCTGTTCACGTTTTCTGCCCATTTCTTGACTTGATTATTTGTTTATTGGGTGTTGAGTTTCAGGATTTCTTTATAGTTCTTGGATAATAGCCCTTTATCTGCAGTGTCATCTGCAAATATCTTCTCCCCTTCCATGGGTTGCCTCTTTGTTTTTGTTGACTCTTTTGCTGTGCAGAAGATTTTATCTTGATAAAGTCCCAAAGTTCATTTTTGCTTTTGTTTCCCTTGTTTTTGGAGACGTGTCTTGAAAGAAGTAGCTGTGGCCAATGCTGAAGAGGTTACTCCCTATGTTCTCTAGGATTTTGATGGATTTTTGTCTCACACTGAGGTCTTTCATCCATTTAGAGTTTATCTTTGTGTACGGTGTAAGAGAATTGCCAAGTTTCATTCTTCTACACATAGCTGTCCAATTTCCCCAGCACCATTTATTGAAGAGACTGTCTTTTTTCCATTGGATATTTTTTCCTGCTTTGTTGAAGATTAATTGACCACAGAGTTGAAGGTCCATAGCTGGGCTCTCCATTATGTTCCATTGATCTATGTGTCTGCTTTTGTGCCAGTACCATGCTGCCTTGGTGATCACAACTTTGTAAAGTAACTTGAGGTCAGGCAACCTGATGCCCCCAGCTTTTTCTTTCTCAACATTTCCTTGGTGATTCAACATTTCCTTGGCAATTCAGGGTCTTTTCTGGTTCCATACAAATTTTAGGATTTCTTGTTCCAGCACTTTGAAAAATGCCATTGGTATTTTGATCGGGATGGCATTGAAAGAGTATAGATTGCTCTGGGCAGCACAGACATTCTAACAGTGTTTATTCTTCCAATCCATGAGCATGGAATGTTTTTCCATCTTTTTGTGCCTTCTTCAAATTCTTTCATGAGTGTTCTGTGGTTCCTGAAGTACATACCCTTTACCTCTTTGGTTAAGTTTATTCCCAGGTATCTTACGGTTTTTGGTGCCATCGTAAATGGGATTGATTCCCTAATTGTTCTTTCTACAGTTACACTGCCAATATAGAGGAAAGATAGGGAGGTAGTGAAAAGAAGGGCCATATGCACCCCAGTGTTCAGATCAACAATGTCCACAATAGCCAAACTGTGGAAGGAGCTGAGATGCCCTTCAGTAGAGGAATGGATAAAGAAGATGTGGTTCATCTACACAATAGGGAATTATGCATCTATCAGAAAGGATGAAGACCCACCATTTACATCAACATGGATGGAACTGGAGGGGATTGCGCTGAGTGAAAAAAGTCAAGCAGAGAAATACAGTTACCATATGGTTTCACTTATTTGTGGAGCATAAGGAATAGCAAGGAAGATATTAAGAGAAGGGAGGGAAAACTAAAAGGGGAGATCAGAGGTGGAGAAGAACCACGAGAGACTATGGACTCGGGAAACAAACAGGGTTTTGGAGGGGATGGGGCCGGGAGGATGGTGAGTCTGGTGGTGGGTATTAAGGAGCGCATGGATTGCATGAGCACTGGGTGTTGTATGCAAACAATGAATCATACAACACTGCATCAAGAAGTGATGATATAGGGATGCCTGGGTGGCTCAGTTGGTTAAGCCACTGTCTTCGGCTCAGGTCATGATCCCAGGGTTCCGGGTTCGAGTCCCACATCAGGCTCCTTGCTCAGCAGGGAGCCTGCTTCTCTTTCCGCCTCTGCCTGCTTGTGCGTGCTTGCTCTCTCTCTCTATGACAAATAAATAAATAAAATCTTAAAAAAAAAAGTGATGATATAGTGTAGAGTGACTAACATAATAAAAAAATTAACTAAAATTAAAGGAACATTAAAACAAAAGATATGTAGAAATGCGAGTGACCCATGAAGAATTATTTCCCAACATTATCCATCCTTTGTTTCTACACCATCTTGGCTTCTAGAGATTTTCCCTAAGAATATGTTGCTCTGCTGGCCACTGTGATTCCTCTGAACGGAGATTAGAACCAAACCCATTCAGTTTGCCTCATACAGACATGTACTTAGCAATAGCCCCTCTAAGCAGCAGCTGAGGCGAACTCAGCAGTACTGACCTCAACCATGACCTTCATGTTTCCAGTGGTACAACTCTCTTGAGCTCATCAGGTCCACCTTAGAAAACTAGACAGCTCTCTTGGCCATGACAGGAATGCAAATCACAACCACGGTGAGCTGTCGCCTTGTACCCATCAAGACGGCTACTACCGCTACACCAGGAAAGGACAGCGGGGTCATGAGGATGTGGAGAAACCAGAAGCCCCGTGCACCGTTGGTCGGAGTGTAAAATGGTGCCAGTATAAGGGAAATGGTGTGGTGGTCCCTTGAAAAGTTAAAATAAATTACTCTGTGACCCAGCAATTGTACCACATATATGTCCAAGAGAATAGAAAGCAGGACTTGGACGAGCTATCTGCCCACCCACATTTAGAAGAGTGTTATTCCCGGGAGCCAAGAGGGATAGCCAACCCTAACGTGCCTCCGTGGATGGAGGAATGGGTCCACAAAATGTGGCGGAGACACACAATGGAACATTATTCTGCTCTAGAAAAGGAAGGCGATCCTGTCGCTCATACAACACGGACGGACCTTGGGAACACTGTTACGTGAAGTAAGCTAGTCCTAAAGGCAAATACTATATAATTCCACTTATACGAGGCATCAGAGTAGTCAAATTTATAGACGCAGATCGTAGAAACGGTGGTTTCCAGGGGCTGTGGGCGGGGAGGCAGCACCGGGGAGTGCTGCATGGGAACAGCTCGGTTCGCAGCATGAAACCGTTCTGAAGGTCTAGTGCACAGCAGTGCATACACCCAGCGCTCGCGGACGGCACACTTCCACGTCGTTAAGGTGGTTAAAAAGGACGTGTGTGTGTTTTACTGTTATTAAAGAAAGCCTCAAACTGAAAAGAGAGAGAAAGAGAGAAGGCGAGTTCGGGGACAGTTAAGAGCGGACTGCAGCTCCCAGGGTCTAATTGCTCGGTATCTGGGGCTCAGCCTCGTGGATTTACCTGAGTTGCTGGAAAGAAAGGAACAATTAAGGAGACTTTAGCTCAAATAAGGTACATGAGAATATCTTCTTGGATCATTACAGGGTTTAACAGTCTTGAGAATGGCCAAAAAAAAAAAAATTGAAACCTACACTTGCTCACAGCTCGTAAGTGAGTTGCAGGTCCTAGTGGACCAGCGGCTGAACTCCTGCTGGTCCCAGAAGACCGAGCCCCAGGTAGCTCCTGAGTCAGAGCCCTCGCCTTGTCACAGCACATCCTAGGTGGTGTGAATGCCTCACGAGTATAGACTGTTTCTGCACTGGGTCGGGTGGAAGGGCATTACTGAGGTGCTAAAATCACACCCCAAGGAGTGGGATGTCCAAAGAAAGAAATCAAAGCTTACCCTGTGATGTGGATGATTGTAAGAAAAGCACAGATTGTTCTTTAAGAACGTACATAAATTATCAAAATCAACTTGATAATAAGTACGACCTCCTGCTGGTCCCCTCGTCACCCAAGAGAACAACAGAGTCATCAATAACATTCACAGATACATGTACACACGTGGGCATCCATGCACGCACACACATGCACACACGGCCTGGGAGGCGCACAGGGAAACTCCACCAAGCAGTCAAAGGAAGATTTTAATTTTGTGACTTTCTCCCAGAGACCAGGAAACGAAGGGCCACTCTCCCACACAGTTTTAGGAAGAGAGTGTCAACTTAATACCAGAATCGAGCCAGAAAGGTAGAAGGAAAAATCACAGGTGATCTTACCTCTGAAGATATAAAAGTTACTAATTATAAAAACTGGTAAAAATAAATGTTGCAGGGCATAAAAAAGATCGTCTCTCGTGACCCAGCAAAATCTACTCAGGAATGCAAGTCTGTTTACTCACGCTACCTCCCATGTGAGCAAACTGGAGAAAAACGTCATAAGATTGTCTTAGCAGAAGAAGAAAAATGCAATACAAAGTCCGCGAACGTAGAATGACAGAGAACTTTCTAAACCCATAAAGGATATCTTTTAAATCTACAGCAAACATTGTACTTAGTGACAAATCATTAGAGCCACTGCCTTTTAAATCAGGACCAAGACAGTTATCTGCTATTAACATCTCCACTTAACAATGATTAACAAGAAAGAAGGATCCCAGCTACAAAGAAATAATTTAAAACGACGTTACTCACAGATGACATGGTTATCTACATGGGCAAATCCCAAAGAATCTACGATTTATTAGAATGTAGCAACTGTACAGATTGCTAGATACAAGATAAATTTACAAATGTCCACTGCATTTCAACACTCTAGAATGTACGGAACATGCCATTTCATAAGCGATGACATTTCTGATCACAGAGAAGATTTCTACGGGAAGAACCAGCGTTGGAAATCAGTGGACAGTGTTACACTCACCCAACCATCCAAAAGATCCCATTCATTTCTACGTAGAATAAATGAAGTGAAATCACGTTTCTATCCCACACCGTTTACAAAATCAGTTCCCAAAGGCTGGAGGGCTGAACTGTGAACTTGCAGAAGAATTTTAGAAGCAGATGTGGCAGAGGACGTACGTGACCTTTGCTTAAGGAAACGTTTCTCAGGTGAGACACATAAAAAATCAATATACATGGGGCGCCTGGGTGGCTCCGTGGGTTAAGCCGCTGCCTTCGGCTCAGGTCATGATCTCAGGGTCCTGGGATCGAGTCCCGCATTGGGCTCTCTGCTCAGCAGGGAGCCTGCTTCCCCCCCTCTCTCTGCCTGCCTCTCTGCCTACATCACAATAAATACATAAAATCTTTAAAAAAAAATCAATACACATGGAAAACAATGGGTCACCTCCCAGCACTCAGTTAGGAACCTGGGTTCCCCAAAGACCGTACGAAGAAAGCTGGATGAGATGCCAGGTGGGGGAAAAGATCTGCCACATGGAAATGTAGGAAAGAATCAGTATCAAAAGCCCATGAGTAACTTACAGCTCAGTGAGGGAACAACGTAACGGGAAAATGGTAAAAGACCCAAACTAAACTTTAACAACAGAAGGAAAAGAAGAACAAGAAGCAAGTGTACGAAGGATGTTCGACCTCATTAAGAATGTTGGAAATGGAAATAACATCACAATGGCATGGCACAAGGCTTTTTAAAAACCTGCCTCAAACCTCTGAAAACTACGTGAGGTCACAGGAATTCTCGTACATCGCTGGTGGGAACGTCCACGTCCCCAGTCCCCTCAAAGGAGCACAGCGTGATGTGCTCCACAGCGGTGCGCGGGCGGTCCCCACGCCACATGCCAGCAACGTCATGCGGCTCCAGAAGCTTGGGAAGCTCCAAGGGCTTTACGCCTCGGCACCAGGACCACGGGATGAGCACGTTCACGGAGGCGCCATCCCTAACAGGAGGACACTGGAAACCAACCAGGGGCCACCCAGAGCCGGTGCACAGATGGAGCCGATTCATAGATGGGGGACCCGGCGGACGCTGCAGCTCCGAGCAGACCGTGACCCTGTCCCATGACCTCCGCAAAGAGCCGTGCCACAGCCGGCTGCACGCTACTGTGCCTGCGCTCCGGAAACGCACCAGGAAAGCACGTTTCACAGGCGAGGAAGCTCAGGCTCTCGGGGTTTAGCAGACTCGCTCCCGATCCCGGCGGCACGGCTGGGTCTGGAACCCAGCGTCTGGCTCCGGAGTCGACATGGTCAGCTGGAGCCTGGGCTGGCTCTCGGCACGGGGAGAGAAAGCCAGTTCAGAGGGCACGGTGCATGATTCTCCATTGCCCTAAAGCTCCATCAACAAGTGAAACAAGACCCTGTGTTGCGGGAAACGAAAGACTTCCCTGCCTCCGAGGGGCGGGGGGTTCTGCTGGGGCGGGACCCCCAGGGGCTTCCACTGGGCGGGGAAGGTTCTAGCTTGATGTTGGGAGCTCATTTTTCTATTTCATAAAAACATGTGTTTGTACTAGTATTTCATATATTGTTCAGAAACCATCTCAGAAAAACAAAACAAAACAAAACAAAAATCTAGAACACAAGAAATCCAAGGAGAAAGGCTGCCAGCCTGTCCCCTGATCTGCGTGGGCTGCAGCCCCAGAAGGCACGTGACTGAGCACCCGGCGGAGGGCGAGGAGGGGGCAGCTCCGGTGCAAGGTCGTGGTCAATCACGGGTAGCAGCTCCTCACCCTTCGTGGGCATCGGAGTCCTCCGAGGGGCTGAAACCCCACTTCCTGTCCCCACCCCCACGAGTGCCTGAGTCGGCACGTCCATCCAAGAATCTGAGCTTCTAACAGGCGGTGCTGAGGACGGTGGTCTCAGGTCACACCTCGAGAACCACTGGGGTCATAGGACCTCCCCTGCTCCTCATTATCTCTATGGAAACAGCCTCCCTGTGGATTGAACCAGAGACGCTTCGCTCATTCAAAGTTCTCACAGGCCTGGTCTCTATCCTGGGATTTTCCATAAGCAACACTTCTCCCGTCCGAGCCCAGGTTCATGGATAGCACGCGCCCACACAGATGACCACGCGAGCAGGGAAGCCGGGACGGGGATGACCACATGAGCCAGGAAGTGGGGACAGGGCCGGCCCCAAACCCCTGGGGAAACCCTTCTACTGCGGAACAAGGTGTACATCGGGGCAGTGCCACCATACGAGCCTCCCGGACACCAGGCCACGAAGCACCTGCACCTCCAGGGGCGCCACCATCACCATGGGCCTCAAGGAAGGGGCCTCAGGGCCTCAGGGAGGCCACTCGGGTGTGGAGTTGGTGGGAACAGCCTCGGGGACCCTGCTGCCACGCCCCGCTCCACAGGCTGGGTCTGCGGGAGCTTCTGCGTGGGTTCCTGGGACGCGCCACTTCGGGCGGGGAGGAAGGGTCCTGGTCAGAAGCAGGCAGAGGGAGGACAGTCCGAACCCCTTCCTTCCCAGGCCCTGCTCGCGGTGGGATCTGGTCTGTGGAGTTGCTCGTGGTGACGACACGGGGAAATGCCAGCCACGGCGACTCAGAAGTCGCGGTTTGCGGGTCTGCCCTGACCCACTCCCCACAGACGCTGTCACGTGGGGGCCTCTGCTCGCTCTGCCTGCCGTGCCCTGAGCCCCAGCCGCACCGTCCTCCAGCTCCGACACCGAGCTCCTCTGCCCTCGGGCTCCGCCTGCCCTTCACGCCCGGCTCTCTGGGCCCCAGGAGGCCCTCTGTGGCCACCCCGGCTGAGCCAGAAACCCCGACCTACCGCCCACAGGCCCAGGACCCAGGACCTCCTCACAGCATTTGTCAGAATCTTATTTCTGCATACGTGTGTGTGTGTGTGCAAGAGGGGGTCTCCGACACGTCTCCGAAGACTGGAACCCCAGGGGGGAGGGGCCCATCTGTCGCGTTGGCCGGTGCAGTCCTACCCCCCAGTCAGCACTTGGCAAACGCCAGACGCTGGGCAAGCTCTGATGAATGGATGAGTGAGCGAGCTGATGAATGGGTGAGCAGGTGGGGGGTGTGGAAATGGTCAGTTCAAGGGTGCAGGTCAGACCCACTCGAGCAGTGGCTGCCTGGGACCCCAAGAAAGATTTGAGGCACAGGCGTTTCATCCTGGGAGGGACAGAGTTTCGAGGCTGGAAGGAACTGGGGGCCCTACACCCTCTATGAGACCACCAGAGCCCCCAGCCCTGTCCCCTGTGAGACCACCAGAGCCCCCGGCCACTCCCCCAGGCCACGTATCTACTGTGTGCCCAAAAGGACAGGTGTTAGGAGAGGTAAGCAGAGCCTCCCGCTCACAGTTTGAAAGGTGAGGAGCGAGACCTTCGGGGTCCGTGGGCTAGCAGTGCGTGCCCTTTGTGGCTTCTTCCTGTGTGGCTGCTGGCTGTGTCTGTGGCCAACATGACCTCCTGATCCCAACCCTCCCTGCTAAGCACTGTCCGGGCACCCCGCCAGCCTCAGCCCCTGTGTTCCACAGTCCAGACCTGGGCCCGACCCCTCCCTCCACGTCTGCGGCCCCATCCCAGCCAGGGCCCCTTCCCTGCTGGCAGCTTTCCTTGTGCCATCCCCAAACCTGCCTGGCACCCCAGACGTGTCCCCATCAGGCCCTCCGTGGTCTGTGCCCTGGACCAGGCCACCCTTCTCCCTGCCTGGCTCCTTCTCACCACTCAGGACTGAGCCCAGATGGCTCTTCCTGGGAAGGACCTCACGGACCCTGTTGGATGCCCAGCAGCCCTCCTGACTTGCTTCACCAACATCTGCCTAGCGGGCTCGGAGCTGCTCCTACTGGTGAGACACTGACACCTGGTCCCTCTCCATGCCCTGTAGACTGTGGCCTCCGGGCAAGCGGGGCTCTGCTCCCAGGCTGTGCAGGAATCCTCCAGGCCTGGCCCGGTGCCTGGGCTGGGTGGGGCAGCCAGAAGCCGGGCTGACCTTCCTGAGGGCAGACACCAGCGGGGACACGTCATGGTGTCCCCTCTACACCCTAAGTTGCTGGCCCAGAGCCCTGGGTGCTGGGTACCTCAGCCCATGGAAAGCTGGAGGGACGTCCCTGTGCCCTGACCTCACGCCTGCCCCATTTTCCCGTCCTGGACGCTGGCTCATGTCCTGGTACCCTGTGCCGTGCTGGCTCTGTCGCCTGCTGCTTAGCAGACGTCCATGTGTGGGAGGAACCAGCGCTGGCCTCCTGCACACACCATCTCCCGAGACCGAGCCGCGACGGGAGCGTTCTTCTCGGAATGACAGACACTGTGCAGATTAGAAGGACAAGGGCCAAGCAGCGAGTCTGACTCAGGTGCTGTGATCCTGGGGGCCACGCGCAGTCACCCCCGGAAGGCCCCACCTCGCCGCCATGTGCCGGCTGCTTCTCTCATCTGCCTGCTTCCCCGGGCTCGCCGTTCTCTTCCCGACACACGCTGTCACGGAAGCTAAGGAACGATCTCGTCCTCCCCTCCCCCGCCCCAGCTCACGCATAAGGTCCCGTGAGCACACGTCTTGGCAAAGGGAGGCATTCACACGCGTGGCAGGAACGACCTAGAAGGGTCTAGAAGGTCTCTAGAGAGGCGAGCCCCACGCTCCACTCAGAGGGAGACCCAAGTGCTCAGTGGTCTCTGCCTCTCATTTATCAGCAGGACAAGTGGCCCCTGCCTCCGGCTCCCAGACAGAGCTTCCCGTCTCAACGCTGCTGCCTGCTAAACCATCCCAAACCCGCAGACACCGGCTGACGCTGCCTGTGTTCCCGGAGCCTCTGGCCTGAGCCGTTCGAGCGGAGCCTCTGTCCCCGGGTTCTGAGATCTCTCATGACGTCCCCCCAATGCCTCCTCTGCCGAGATGGGAACAGCAGCACCACGTTCCTCCTGGGCAGCGGGCCGGGAGCAGCGGTTCACGTGCACACGGCCCGGCCCGTCGGAGCCGTCTTCCCGAGGTGGGCAGATACGTCCTTGATCATTCTGGCTGTTTGTCAACAGACAAGTGTGCATGTGTGTGTGTGTGCGTGTGCATCAAGTGTAGAAAGTCTCATGATCCACAGACTCATATCTGGTCCAGAACCAGGCCCTAAGGAACATCTTTGGCCCTGACTTCCCTCCTCCTGGAAACCTTCCCCAGGTGACCTCTTTCAGCACCCATGATCCCTGCCTCGACCTTCCTCACCAGGTTCACCGATGCCCTGTTTTGCATCTCAGTGCCCTCGGCCGTGAACTCCTGGGTACGGCCCCCTGCCTGGCTCATGAGGAATAGGAATAAATGGTAACTGTTGGGAATAAGTGGCCAATGGAAGGAGGGAGAAGCAGCCCGGAGACCCTGGCCACAGCTCTGTCCGGCCCCTCCCCGCGGCCCACGCCGGCCCCACTGGAGTTTCTCCTGCCGCCTGCCTGGCACCTCCCTGAAAGCCCTCAGGAGTGAGCTACTCCTCTGTTCCCCAGGGCCCCGCTCTGGGGGTGCCCCGCTCTGGGGGTGCCCCGCTCTGGGGTGTCTGCGCACTCGGGGTGCACGTGGGCCTCCCCCACTCTTCCTGACAAACCAGGGCCCGACGTCTGGCTGCCGTCCCCAGGCACAGGGCCGGCCTCACAAGCGGCCGGGCTCAAGCTTTAGTGATGTGGCTCAGGATCGGGCTCAAAGAGAGGAGCGAGCTGTGTGCGGCGCAGACTTCCATCCATCCAGAGCCGAGCTCTGGCCAAGAGCCCCGGATTTCAGCTTCGGGATGCTATTTGTTATTCCTTCCAGAAAGTCGTCGTCTGTGCTCACTTTCCT
Organism: Mustela nivalis; assembly: GCF_964662115.1. NCBI lineage: Eukaryota > Metazoa > Chordata > Mammalia > Carnivora > Mustelidae > Mustela > Mustela nivalis. The sequence goes on along the minus strand of NC_139027.1, from coordinate 141,611,699 downwards.
TCTGAGGATTTGTTTGATCTGTTGTCTTATCTGAGCTTATTATGGCTAATTACTCAATAAAGAGCTTCCTTCCTAGGCCTTTGCCTTTAAAGTGTCACCTCACGGGGACGCCGCCGCTGTCCGCCTCTTCTGATTTGGCTCCATCAGAGCTGGCTCTTGTGTCGACGCGCCGCAGACTCTGACGGGAGCAGTTCCTGCAAAATGAAGCCTTCAGAATCTTCCTTCTCATCCGTCTTTCTCTCCAAAGCCTGAAGCTGAAGCGTGTGGGAACGGACGCGGGGGTTCTAAGGTCCCCGCCCCCCACGAAGGCCCCTGCGGGTCCGCTCTGCCAGGGACGCAGGCTGCACGCCTCATTTACCTCTTTGTGGGACAGAACAAAGCCCCCGGACCAGGCCCCAGAGCCCTTTGCACCCGGCCCTGGGGCACGAGAACTGGGCCATCCGTGCGCTGAGGACCAGGGGTCTTGAGGCGAGTGTTTCTAGCACGAACCTGGCATTGGCCCTGTGTGCATTTGAGGCAGGTGTTCCTGGGGGACGGGGGGGGCGGTGCACACAGACCCTCAGACGCATGCAGACCCACGGACACACACGCTGTCCTGGGGTCCCGAGCAGGAGAGACCCTCCCCTCACCCCTCAGGGAGTTGCCTGCACACACAGAGGGAGGGACTCCCCAGGCTTCACAGGGCCCTTCCCAGGGTAGCGATGTGGGAGTTCATTGTTCCTTTACGAAAAGAAAGCCAAGAAGAGAAGTCACTGACCCAGAAACTTCCCTTGGAATTAATGAACTCAGGCTGCCAGCAAGTAAAATACGGGCACGTTTCCTCGCCGGCTGATCCCGGGGCACCCCCGTCTCGCCGCCTCCCCATCCTGGCTTCCCCTCCTGACCTTGACAGGTTTAAGGAGGTCAACGTGGAGGACACCCTGATTAGAAACGCCCCCTGCCCCCGCCGTCCTAACGAGGGGTGCCCTGTCCAGAGCTGGGTGCCCCCGGAGGAAGCCGTGTCCCTCGCACCAACCCCGAGCTCAGATTTATGGAGAGTATTTGGCGGGATGACTCCCGCTGGGCGAACGGTTTTATGTGGTTTTATGTGTCTTCCTCTCCTTCCTCTCCTTCCTCTCCTTCGGCTCCGCCATTAATGGGATTGTTTCCTTTGGTAAGAATTACTGTCTTTGGCCCCAGGCCAGGCTCACGGTTGCCTCTAGCCCCCGGCCCTCCAAAGCCCCACTAAACGTGTCCTCAAGACAAGGTCTGTGCAAGCGAGGACGGCCAGGAGAAACAAGGGAAGGGCCTGACCCGCCCCGAGAGAAACACAGGGGCATCTGTCCACAGGGGCTGGACTTGACGTTGTGCTGATTAACACTACAATGCCGCTGATTAAAAATACCCTCGCTGAGGAGGCACAGAGGTTGCAAGGGGGCTGTTGAGAAGACCAGAGTCCACTCCGCCTTCATTCACCCGCTGGGTGCAGTGTTTGCTCTGCCAGACCCTTCGGGAGGCGCTGGGGCAGGGCAGTCGCGAGGCTCAGCCTGTCCCCGCCGGAGCCCACAGCAAACGGGAAACAGGGCTGCAGGGACAGACTGCCGGGTGCCCCCGAAGGCCGGGTGCAGGACTGGTGCTCTGGGGAGGGGTGTGGGCAGCAGCATCAGGACCTCGCTGAGCCCAGCTCGGTGGGCTGCGTGCACGGCGGCAGGCGGCACTGGTTCTCCCAGCGGCCGTGCAAGGAGAGCCTGGCAGCCGCCGTTCTGAGGCCTCCGCGTGGGAAACGCTCCTCCTCGCGTGGCTCACGGCTCCTTCCACCCAAGCCACAGACAAGGAGGACAACTTACATTTATGGACATGAACACAGGCAACTCAAGCTCACACATTTGGGGAAAACCAAGCACCGGGTTAAAATCACGCTAGATTTTGAACCCAACAACACCAAATACACCTTTTTCCCCCCAAAATTATTTAGAAACAACTACCAAGTGGTTAGTTACACAGCTGTTGCAGAGGGACCAGAGGGGAAAAGAGAAGCAACAAGAAGCCGTAGTGCCTGCCCTTGGGGATTGCAAGACCAAGGTCAGAAATGACCACCTGGACTGCGTTGGCGGGAGAGCTGTGCTGTGTGGCCTGTAGCGTGTCAAGGACACAGCTGAATTAGCTGCCCAAGCTTAAAAATGGGAGGTCGCTCGTTTCCTTCCAGATCTGTGGCTTCCCCCGGAAAACAGGCCGATCTGGCAGTGCCGGGCCGACCTCCTGAGCCCCCATGAGCCCGTGCCGGGGCAGGAGCTGCCCGGTTAGCCGCTCCCCCCAGGGGACTGGCCGCTGCAGGAATGGGCGCGCGGGACCGGGACGGACGGGTACGAAGGGGCAGGAAGATGTCGTTCCTGGCAGAGCGGAGGACATCTCCTCACGCCCGAGGCCCAGCAGAGGGGACGGATGGCCACAGGGACTGGAGGAGCCCAGGGGTTTCCTAACAGTTCGCTGTGGCAGCAATGGGCAGGCTGGAGCCTCGGGTCTCAGCCTCCTCCTGTCCTCTCCGCTTCCTCAAGCTCTCAGAGCCGAGAGAGACGCTCCATGTCCAAGGAGAGAAAGACAGGCGGGTAGGTCACCCCTGCACAGCGGGAGCGTCTCTAACGGAGCGGCCCGAGATGGCGGCCTTGGCCATGGCTGCGGCCACTGGAGGTGCCGGCGGTGCAGCCAGCCCTGTGGGGGAGGTAAGGGTCATATGCTAAGAGGCACCCCAGCCGGTCCTGGGTGGGGGGCACCTCCCCCATAGGCAGATCCGGAGCGGAGACGGCTCCCGCAGCCTGGGCCTGCCGGCAGTCACCTTCCTGAGACGCCCGCGGTCCTCGTCAGTGTCCCTCCCTTCCCGCAGCTGCCGAGGGGAAGAAGCAAAACGGGAACAACCTTTTTGAACTAAATTTCACATTTTTCAAATGTGTGCAGTTAATCCCAACCGAGAGCCAATCTGCTGACTTTAAAGAAGTATCCCAAACTGGCTGATTTTCAGTTGGTTTGGCTCGTTTTGTTTTTTTTTATTTTTTTAAGGGATATTTTCTAATAGATGAAAAAAAATTTCTTTTCATGCTTCACTAATGCAAAAACAGCTGAACCAATTTAGCTCAAACTTTCTCAATAGCTTGTTACAATCCTAATTAAAATATTCACATACGGCACAAGCTTTGGGGAACATAAGATTGCACTGTCAGTCAAATTCTGGCTGAATATTTACAACCAGCTACACAGAAAAGCAACTGCATGGATTTTACCCTTTGTTACCTCTTGAAGAAAATGCAGCCAGACAATTAACGGTGAGGGGATTAAAGCAAGTAGGAGGCCCGGCCTTTCTCTGCTTGGCTGAACTCGTAAACAGTCGGGCGTAAAGGCTCCCAGGGCTCGCGGCTGAGCTGGGGTGGGGCTGGTGCCAAGGACCACATTTCCCCACATCTCCTGGGCAACAGTGGCTCTCAGCTCGGGGAACGGCCGTGCCAGCAGGTGGAGGCTGCCGGTGCCCTAACGAAACAGGGTGCATTGTTCCCAGATGTGTCGCCTCCCAGCTGCAGAGCCCTGGGCAAAGGGCTAGACCCTCTACATGGACGGGTCCCCAGCAGGTCAGGGGGACAGTGACGGCCCCCGTGTGAGGATGCACGCAGAAGTCCTCGCTCACTCCCGGGCACACAGTGGATGTGCTATGGATACCATTGCTTTTTTTGTTTTTTTTAATCATTTCATCTTTTTTTTTTTTTCTTTTTACTGTTTCATCAACACCCCTCAGCAGTGTGTCTAGGCAAACAAAGACAAATTCTTCAAGTACAAAAATTTGAGGGAAAAAAAATGTATACCCATTTTGGAATAAAAATTGTAGCAAGTGCATCATAAGCTTCTTTCCTTCTAAAACACCGGGGTGCTCTCCTGACAGCCCAGTCATTTCCGGAACAATCCACCGGCATCTTGTTCCATAGATGCCAACGTCCTTATGGGCTGTGAAGAACAGAGAGGATTTCCCAAATTTCCTTTTCGGTTCTTATGACTGCTGTGTGGTGTGTGTGTCTGTGTGTCTGTGTGTCCTGACACACTCATGGCTGGAAGGCTGAGTCTCAGCTATCGGCCTTCCTCAGTGTTGTCCGCGGGCATGTCTCCATCAGTCTCCACGGTTCTGCTCTTGAACCAGACCGAGGGCTAGAGCGTGAACAACGGACGGTGTCGGTAAAGCCCATGCAGGAGCTCAGGGTGGGTCCTGTCGCCCCATTCTGGATGCATGCTTCCTTCTGCTTTACTTTTTGGTGTTTATCTTAGATCCAGAAGTCTCTGTAAGAGGACGACCAAGGCACGCCCCAACACACCCTCCATGGTCCTGCTGAGGTCCCATCTGAGCCCCGAGGGCAAGGACAGCCCCCGGGATGGCTGAGCACAGCATGCTTCCATCCACACGCACACTTCTTACGTTGGCAAGGCGGAACCGAGTGTTGCCCCCGCGGCAGCCTTTCCAGACCTCTGCTTTGCTGGGGATCTCCTGACTCCGAGCTCAGCTCAGGGTCTGCAGGCCTCCCGGGAAAACGGTTCGATGTTTATTGCCTGGACATTAAAGGATTTGAGGGCCTTTGCTCAAAGAACTAAAATGTAGCGTTTTCTTTGCTACTCCATGATACGGCCAGTGATTGGAGGATTTTTATTCCCAGAGTGGCTGCATCAGATGTGCTGAGTGTGAAGCCAAAACCCCAAAGCCAGCAAGAATTACATCAGCTTTGCTTTTCTTTATGAGAAAATGGCCTATAAAACGTGAACGCGCAGCTCCCAGTGTGGCCAACGATGCCTAATTAACAGGAACCCCCTAGGTACGGGAGCCAGGGGTAGGCAGCCAGCAAGGGGGCTGGGGCTCTGCCACCGCCCCCACCACCCGTCCTCACCTACATCCGGAGCACCTGCGGCCGGCTTTGCTGAGGCGAGGAGCGCGGAGGGCACACAGGAACCATGGTTGCGAGAGGCCAAGGAAGCCCAGTGCCGGCGTGGAACGGGGTCGTGGTGGCGCGCTGGCCTGGGCCGGCAGTGCCGGCGGCCCCCACTTGCAGCCAGGCCAGAAAGGAAGGTCCAGGCCAGGGCCGATGACAGGTCACACGTGGGGCCTGGGGCCAGGAGGGTCAGAGCCCCCGTTTCTTCTCCGAGAGGGCAGCTTCCGAAGGAAGACGGTGCTAGGAAGAGGGAAGGCTGGGAACTCGAAGGACAGCTATGGGACCCCCCGCCCCCAGTCCCACAGGGCGGCCTCTCGCAGAGCATGCTCTCCCGCACCCGGCACCGCCTGGAGATCAGCCGGGTCCTGCTGACGCTGGGGCCTTGGCAGGGGCCGTGCCGGGCCCTGACGATGCTCGGCACCCCCGGCCGCACCGTCCCCCCGGCCTCTGCACGCGCGCTGCCCGCGACGCCCTGTCCAGCCACGGCCACCCGGACGACCCCCAGACGTTGCCCCTTGAGGGCACGACGACCCCAGGGGAAACCCAGCGTGGCACGCTCTTCCGAGTGACCGCTCTCGCCGAGAACGGTTGACTCCCCACACGGTGAAAGTGGAAAACCTCGTCTTCCAGACTGAAAATAAGCCTCTCGACACCAGGCGGGGCTGAGGGGGAGGCGATCACTCTTCTCTGTTGCGATCGAAGGTCCGTCACACCAGCCGAGCTCAAACGCACTTCTCTTTCTCAGAGCTTCCTAATGTGGCCCGTCCCAGGGTCCCGAGCGCAGGGCCACTGTCCACAGGAAGGAACTGGGACCAATCACCCCTGTTGCAGGCAAATCACAGAGAAAACAAGGCAAGAAAAGAAGAGGAGGGGAAAGAAGGAGAAACGGGCCTCAGCAGGAGGAGAGGCTGAGCCGAACGGCGTCCTCGCTCGCCGCTCGGGAATAAAACCCGGCTTCCCGCGAAGGCCCGTCTGTGGGGCTCTCGTACACGAAGGTCAGCTCACGGTGGGCAAAGGAACGTGCAGGCCAGGGCTGCAGGCTTCATGCAACCTGCGATGACTTGGCTCGCCGCCAGAGCCGCCCGAATTAGTCGTAAGACAGGAGCAAGCGACGGCAGCTTTGGAGAGACCCAGCAGCCCAGTGGTCAGGCCTGGCTGCCTCCACACCCCCGACGCCTCATCCACAGCCGCGAGACCCTCCCTGCTGACCACGCTTTGCCTCCAGGGCTGGAGGAAGCAAGTCTGACATCACCTGCTCCAGAAACCGTGAAGTACCAGGACAAAGTCCGGACCTGCACCGCGGTGGGCAAGATGCACTCGGGCAGGTCAAGCAGCAGGGGGGCCAAGAGAGTCAGAGCTGGGCGAGGAAAAGCAGTGCTTCATCCCTGAGTGGTGGGAAAGCTAGAAAACATAGCCGGGGCCCCCGGGGGCCTGCTTCCAGCCTGGGGCCCTGGCAGCCCAGCAGGACACAGTCAGAACAAGGTCATCACCCCGACAGGTTGTGCTTGGAAGTTGGTAGAAGCTTCCAGGGTCTTCTGGCCCACGTGCCTGAGTGGAAAACGGGCCCCCTTTCCTGCCCTCAGCATTTCACACATTCATAAGGTGTGAGGTTACTGGCTGAGCTGTTCCAAAGAACTCAGAAGAGCAGAAAAAAGCCTCGGAAGGCTTTTCTGCCAGGAAGAGAATGTAGCATGTGCAGAAAATAAGGAATTAATGTCCAGCATATATAAAGAGCTCCGAGGAATCAATAAAAAAAGCCAAACCACCCCCCCCCCAAAAATACATTCATCTATGCAGAGGTACAAATAGTCCACATAAAACATGACATGTTCGATATTACTAGTTCTCAGGGAAGTAAAGATTTTAAAAATATGCTCTAATTACCAGATGGTCAGAAATTCAAAGGGCTGAAAAAAGCAAGTACTGGACAGACTGTCCAGAATGAGCACAGTCTCGGGGGGCGTTTAAATGAGTGAAGTCTGTTTTCCAAGGCAATCTAAGAGCTCAGCACGGTGTGGAAAGGCATCGGTTGTAGTGAGGGGCGGCAAAGCCAACAACTCACGCGGCATCGACACGAGTCAAACCAACGAGTGCAACACCCAGTCTGGGGGACCTTATGTGGTTTCTCTCAAGTGAGCGAACCCGTACATTCTGATAATGCATGTGCTCCAAGGCATAGGAGGTTTAAAAAGCAAGTTGCAAAAATATATGTATAATCAATCCTGTCTGTGCTAAAATACTGACCTCGGTTCACGTATCAACGCAAACACATGGAAAGGTGCCAAGGGGAGCGGGGGTCCGTGGGACCCTCAGGACTTGCTTGGCTGGACATCTGACGGTGACTTACCGGGTGGGAGAGAGAGAGAGGATCATGGAACGTGCTGTGTGTCTTACTCCTGTGGGGGCCGCGAGCGGTCATCCCAGGACAGGAGACCTGAAAGGACACGTCCTGGGCCCTGCCACCGGCCAGGCAGGTGTCGCTGGACTCGGGCCACAAAGGGCTGATCTACACTCTTCTTGGGTCTCGTTTAAACTGTGGGTTCTTTTTAAAGGAGTTTCAGTCCCGCGTTTGATGAAGTGGAATCTCCTGACAACCCCGCCTGGCGTCTGTCGGCGTCTCCACAGTCCAAAGCGCCTGCCTGTGGCTCCGCAGCACGGATACGTGGCCCCGTGCTCTGGGGGACGACCCGAGGCTGAGGCCGCACCGTGCGGCGGGACAGGGCACGGCGACCGTGGCGATGGGCAGACAGGACGCCCGGAGCTCGGACCCCGCCCGCGTGTGGCCCGGCCCCTCCCGTGTCAGAAACACACCCGCCTGCTGTCCTGTCATGAGGCTGCCCCAAGGACGGAGGGAGCGGACACGCTCACCTGCGTCGGCGCCTGGGTCCCCTCCACCGGCAGAGCCGCCACCACGGTGGCCACAGCGGCCACCCGGCAGGCATAGCCCTGTCCAAGCACAGTGTCTCCTGTGGGAACACGGCCTGTGCCAGGCCCACCTCGGCCCGGAGCATGTTCTCTGTCCTCCTGACTCACTCCCCAGTCTCTACAGTGTTTCCTCCCATAGTTGTTTCCAGAAAATAAAGGACAGCAATAGGCAGGTCCCCAGTGTCACATGTCTTATGAGGACCACGGGTTTCATGGCTCGAGACAGAGCCTCTGGAGGCCACAAGAAGGGAGCAGCTCAGCAGAAGCCAAGGGCAGTGGCCTGGGCTGGGGCAGGGCTCTGCTGACCATGGACAAGGAGAGGACAGTGTGAGGCCGTCTCAGGTCAGAGGGGCCGGCTCCCCCCTCTCTTAGGTCCCGGTCCCCAAACGGGGCTGAGCGGTGGTCAGGGGGGCTCCCAGCACTGGGGATGTCTCCTGGGACCTGGAGAGGGCCCTGTTGGCTCTGTGCGTGCTGCATCCCCTGCACGTGGCTAGAGGGAGTGGCCCCCCTCTTCAGCAAGTGCTTTATCCCAGACGGTCTCACAGTCCAGTCCAACCGGCATGCTTTCCCCACGGAGCTGTTATGAAGGTCATTGTGTTATTCTCCAAAACAGGGCTCCCGATTCACTGTGGGACAAGAAGTTGCATTGGAACGGGGCTCTAGAGAGCACAGTTCCTTACGCACAAGCCCCCAGTGGAGGTGTCTGCGCCCTGGTCTGGGCCGGCCCCCAGCCCGGCCCCCAGCCCGGCCCCCAGCCAACGCCGTGGATCCCGGCAGGGCCAGCAGAGAGCTGGGACACTGCAGGAAACCGCTCCGCGCAACCTCCATGTGTCCTGGAGGGATTCCTCCTCACCTACCGTGTAAATTAACTGGCTCACACCTCAAGTGGGTGTTTCTTCCCTGTGATTCAATTCACAGCAAGCATTAGCCAGCGCTCAGGATGAGAACTACCATGGTAGGCCGGCACCTCCCACCCGCAGCGGGAGCCAGTCGCAGCCCAGCCCTGAGCACAGGCGGGATGCATGTAGGTACCGTCCCTCGTCCCTGGAAGCACCAACCCCGCCTCTGACCAAACAGGCCCTGGTCAGGGGGCAGGCGGGGACGCTGTCCGTGGGAGTAGCAGGCTCCCCAGTACCTATCCGTGATGACAACGGCTTGTCCCTCCAGGACCCAGGCCAGTTCTGGACATTCGGTCTATGTGGAGCATGGGGGGGGGCACTCCGTCAGAGTGGGACTTTCCGTGCACACCATCCTGGATGCCGGCCCACACAGCACAAAACAGACCCAGGTCGGGAAGACTGATAAGGTGTGGCCCTCCCTCCTCCCCGCCTCCTCATTCACGGAGGCCTGGGCAGCCAAGAAAGGACTGAGGTCAAGTTGTCCCAGGGAGACGGAAGCAGGTGGGGCATCTCTGGTCACTTCCCCCCAAAACGCAGTTTGAAAACATAGAGAAAAAGCCAAAAATGGGAGTTTTAGGATCGTATGTCAGCTACATTAAGAAGTCCAGCCAGTTTTGTCTTTCATACCAGAGACAAGAGCAGTTACTCTGTCGTGCAATCGCTCATATTAAATCCCAGGGAGTCACCTCCGAAACGACAGGTCCTCTGCGCCTGCGGAAGCCTCTTCCCACGCTCGGCCACGCTGCTCGCGGAGCCGGTCTCCAAGCCACTTGGAGAGCCGGAGCCAGAGGACACCACGAAGTGCAAATGGGTTCTGGATGATTTAAACGCAGGACGTGAAAGAGAACAAAGATGATGCTCTCCCTGGAAGTTCGGTTTTAAAACTGGAGAGCGTCTGGGCGGAATTCAATCTTCCTACATTTTGCAAAAGAGAATTATTGGCAATAACTCCTTTGTGGAGAGAACAACGGATTTTCTGCTCTCTCCTGAGTCACTCGCTTCAAATGCAGAAATATTTACCACGACGGCGGGAAAACGGCCCAAAGGAAAGTCATCATACAACACGGACCAGCGGTCCCCGGAGGAGTTTTCCGTAAGCACACGCGTGGGTTTCCAGACGTCTCTTTAGTCATGTGGCGGGTTATCTCGAATTACGGGACAGCTACAGGGTAACCTGGCCGTCCCACAATGTGAACACCCTTGTTCGCATACCCCCGAAGTCCAGGTCCCAACTCTGGCTCGGCCAAATCAGCTGCCGCCCTAGAGACCAAGGGCCTGTTGGAAACCAAGAAAACTCAGCCCGTGTTTGCACAACACACACGGCTGTGCTGAGCAAAGCGAGGTGGGCCGACGTTTCCCCAACACGCAAGCCGGGTTCAGTTTGCCGGGAAGCACCCGTGACCCCAGCAGAGCTGAGCGGCGGACCTGCAGGTCTGTGAGCGGCGGGAGCGACCTCCCGTGTCTCTCAGAGCTCGATATTACAGGGAGTGGGGAAGCTCTAATGCATTTCAGGTGTCACTGACAGCTGCCACGGAGGATCCCTTCTGGGATCTGTCATATGTATGCTGAGTCACCACAGGAAAAATAGTGGGAGTTCATATCCTGTTACATTTTTTCCTCTTTGGTGAAGTTTGAAAAGGGAAAAATGTGTTGATAGTTTGGTGTTTTTTTTTTTTTTTCTTTAAGCAAAATCCAAGTAAGAACATTTAGAACCATGTGAAAAAGAGGCTGCTCACCTGGTCACATGTGTTCTGCTAGACACGGGCAAGCCATCCGCCCCAAACAACATCAGCACCCAGGAGGGGTGCCCACTGAGAGTGCTTCTGGGTCAAGAGCAGGGCGTCCAAGAGAGGGCATCCGTGCCGTGCAGAGGATGGAGTTTGGGGGCTGGCTTGGCTCCAATAGCCAGAGTCAGGGGTGCTCCGGGTTCCTACTGTGAGGTCAGGACCTAAATGGGGTCTAGGAGATGAAAGATAAGGAAAGCATGGCTCCTGATTTGGAAACAAAAGTATGAGCCAACGTGGTACAGGGTTTATCGGTTGCCTGTGCCAATCTCTTGATCTCTTGGGGAATAAGAAAAGCTGGTGAGTGACACCGTCGGGGCTGTGTGATGGAGATGAGGGGGACAGACTGGCCAGCCACCCGGCTATGGAAAGAATGGGACTTCCCTCCTTTCCTGATGCAGTTCCCATGGCCTCCTACCTGGGCAAGATGCACAGGCGAGCCTGGCTCCCTGCTCCACTCCTGTTCCCATAACCCATTTTCTGCGGGCAGCACAGGGGTTCTCAGAAATCCCAATCGATGGTGTGCCTTCTCCTGCTTATGACCTTCCAAAGCCTTCCCAGTAAGAATGGAACCCAGATGCCTCGCAGACCTCTCTACCTGCAAACAGCCTCCTTCCTCCGATTCGCCGTGCCCAGCCACTAGGACGGCTTGTCCGTCGAGGACTTCCGGTGCATCCTGTTTCAGTCCCTCTGCCTGTGCTGCTCTCTCTGCCAGAAATGCTCAGACTCAGGGCCCGACCCCACCCCCCCCAACCCCCAGGACCTGTCCTGAGCTCACAGTCAAAGCAGCAAAAGTCCCCATCCCACACCCTGCTTTCCTCCCTGTTTCGCACTCCCCTGGAGGAAATCATCTTGCCCATGTATTTACTTGTGGGTTTTGCCTCTCCTCCTGGAATGTGACTCCATGGGAAGAGGAGAATATGAGCAGAAATGCCCAGGAAAGCACTGGCTCCGTAAACATTTGCTGGACAGAAGAGCAAAGTGCGCTTAAGGGTGACCCTGAGGAAACAGGTACCGCGGACAGATCCCCGTTTGGGTCCTGGGTCTTTCCTGCCAAGATAGCGTCCGCCTTTGCTGCACACAGAAGTCACTGTGAAGGGCAGGACGCCCTCCTCAAGGAGACACCGACGGCGGACGCCCCCGACCGCCATCTTTCTTACTCCGCACTTGAGCCCCAAGCGTGCAGATGATGCCAACTCTTCTTGCAATTGTAGTTAAAGGTGAAAAAGAAAGTCAACCTGGCAGAGTGGGCTCTCGGTCAGAGGAGACGCATAAATCATCAGCAGCATCCCAGTGCGGACGCCCTACGCTGTTCCAGACCCGGCGCCCAGGTCCTCCCACAGGTAGGGCTTCTGCATCGACGCCGGCTTCTCTCAGCTCCCAGTACACTCCGCTGGGTAGAAACGAAGCCCTGACGGTTCAGTGAAACATTCTATTCCCCGTGAAACACGACCAGTGAATCACGGGGCTAACAATGCACGCCAGCACTGGAGGGGTTGGGTTTCGGCAGGGGAATAAGCTCAGTGGTGTCAGGAGACTTCAAAGCTACTCTGGGTAGGGGAAGAGAGAAGAGAATGGCATGTGGTCTGTTGTCCACCTCACCGGGGGAGAACCATCCCGCGGACGGAGGTCAGCAAGAAGGGAGACACGGAAGGCTGGCACAAAACGCACACACACATCTACTCGGGTTTCTCATCAGGAGAATGTTAAGTCTTGGGAGAATCTGAACATTCACCAAGGCAGAGCCCGGACTGAGGATGACAAAGAGAGCATCTCTGCGCCCCGCGTCACTGTACGTGAGGGGCTCTACCCTAGGCTCCTCGGACAGTCTCACTTGCCACCCAGCAGGACTGGGCATCAGGACTTATGCGGGTCCCCAGTTCTACTGGCAAATCAGCCTGCTTCGAGGCAGTGTGCTCCCCACCTCGAGGTTCAGTGACTCGCCGTCCCGTAGAGCTGCTGACTTTGATGCTGACCTCGTATCGCCAATTCTAGACGCAGGAAAGCCTTACCCTGAGCATGTGTCTACGAGTTTGTGTCAGCAGCACAGAGATCACCAAGAAATAAAAATATTAACACCAAACACCGGACACCAGGAAACAAAGATTCAGCCCAAAGTGGCAAAATGAAAACTTAATATAAGAAAGGCAGAATGTACAGAACTTCATAAATTAACAAGCAACAGGGAAAAGCACCACTTCCTTCTTTATGATTGGGCTGTTTGGCCCTGGCTACCTTGTCACTGGGAAAAAATGGCAAAGCTAAACCCAAGAAAGGAACAGACATGAAATGTCCCTGAGTTGACGCTCTCTTTCCATTTTAACAGCCTTAACGTACATCGTGTTTTACTCTAAATTACCTCGAATCCTTTCGGGATGTAGACAGAAGAAGAAAGACAAACAAATATGGAAAACCCAAAAGACTAGCTAAGCAATTCCCAAAGGTGAAGCAATTCCAGGGCAAATGTGTGAACTGCGGACATAATCAACAGGATTGTCCGTCACTGCGATCCCGGAGGGAGGGAAGCCTTCGAGCGAGGACCTTCACGGACAGCGTGGAACACGGAAATACACAGAGCGAGCAAGGCCTGTCCTAGCGCTGCCGTGAGGCCAGCATGAGCTCCTCTCCCTCTGCTGGGCGCCCCTCCGCCTGCACCGCCGCTCCTGTGGAACTTGCGGGGAGTCCCCGGCACCGCTGGGGTCTGTCACACCGCCACAACTCCGTCCAGAAGCCCGCGGCGTGCTCTCCTCACCCGGGGACAATACTTTCCATCTAAGTCTGGGTTTCAGGGAGCCTCTCACCGCTGTGCCCCTACAGAGGTCAGCCTCCTGTTCCTCCAGCTGATGGGACTGCTGTCAGGACGACCGGCACTCTGCCACGTGAGACCCACGCAATGGCCTGTGCCCTCTTGGAGCAGAAAGCCTAGGAAGGACATATCGAAATCCACTCCTTCGACAGGACGCCTGGGCAGCTGAGTCATCTGAGTGTCTGACTATTGGTCTCGGCTCAGGTCAGGATCTCGGGGCCATGAGGTCGGGCCGCGCATCGGGCTCTGTGCTCAGCAAGGAGTCGGCTAGAGTGTCTCTGCCCCTCTCCCTGCTCGCACGTGTGTACACACACACACACTCTCTCTCTCAAATAAATCTTAAAAAAAGGGATCTTTGAAAGGCACGGCTACCACAAGAGTGACTAACAATTTGAGCCAAGATGGCAGAACAAAGATGACACGGAGGCAGCACGTCTGGGAGCAAGACGCCCCCCTCGTCACAAGCACTGAGGGTCTGGGGTCACCGGCTCCTGCAGCCATAACCACTGACGCTGACCCACGGCAGACGGTGGAAGGTTTCTATGCTGGAATGCGGGAGCAGGGAGCAGGGACACGGGAGTAATTACACACACTCCTGCTGCAGGATCTCACACACACACACGCACACACGTGTGCACACACACGCGCGCACACACACACGCCTGCACACGTATTTTCCCTCGTGACTGTTTAAGAGTTCGAGTTAAATATTGTTCTTTTTGTGCTCTTGGCTCCCAGACAATCTCTTCGGAATGAAAATTACTTTTTGACAATGACGACTAACCTGGAGTTTCTATGGCCTTAATTCAGGGCCCTCCAGTGTCTCGTGTTCTGGCCTAGAACAGGTATCACCGACTCTTCCGCGTGACACCTGCCGAGCGAAAACAGTCCTCGGGAGCACAACGCATCCCAGACACACAAACAAGTGCTCGCTCTGCAGGGGCGGTGGTGGCGAGGGCGCCCGCCTCTGAGGCGATCCCACAACCCAGCCCACGTGGGCTCCCGCAGAGAGCGGAGGCCGACTCTTCACGGTCCATCTTCTTAGTGACTAATGTGGTCACATGTGAGGGTCACAGAAGATGCAGACTGGATAGCATCAGGGCACGGCTGCCTGATTTCAAATCTTTGAGTCCTTAAAAAAAAATAAATAAAGGCTCACTGTACGACGGGGTAAATTTCACTTAAGATGCCTCCTCTGTGTCGGCCCGGACTGCCACGCAGAACTGTAGAACAGGGACTCTCTGCCCCCGCGAATCCATCTGCCCTCCCTAACCGGGTGCCCCCAGGCCCGGGGGGTTTGGGGGAAGCACCGTCAAGTCCAGAGATGACCAGACGGGTGGCCATGTGGGGTCATCACCTTCTCCGTCTGGCTTCCCACCACGGCAGAGCAAACGGTCTGATTCCTAACGTCCGATCGTTACAACCCGCGCTCTGGTAGGAAGCTGGAGCTCACCGGCCGTCAGACCCGAGGCGCAGAGCTGGTCGTCATCCATAATCCAGCCACGAGGTCAGCTCAGCCGGCGGGCCTCACACAAGGCAGCCTGTGCATTTTAAACAATTTTGCGAGCCCTAGGTCCCTGGATTAGACAATCAGGCTTCAGTATGCACCCCGCCATCCCCTAGAGCCCAGGGCCAGGAAAGGCACCCCTAGTCCTTAGGAAACACTTATCCTGCAGCCTGTTTGGGGGAGGTGGGCCCACCTGAGCCCTGCACACACGGACTCTGCACCGTCACCACACAAGCTTCCACCGCGTGCCTTGAAGATGTTCTGCACCAAACATGGTCGAGAAAATGTAGCCAGCAGACGGGTTCAGGAGACCTCCGCAAGTCCCTTCCCGTTACTCAGCGTCTATTAATAGCACACGGCAATTAACCAACAACAGCGCTTACCATCGTGGGGGGCGAGCTTCGCGCGGGGGATGTAGTGGCCAGTGTACTCGTCTGCCAGGTCCCGAGGCGGCCGGGACTCATGATCCGAGCTCCTTCCTCAACCTGAGTTCACGTTAAATAAATATGTGCACACGGACGCGCGGGAAGCCTTCTCCTGGCCGTTCAGCAAACGGTAATGCCACGTCCGGGCTATTTCCCGGCTCCCCGGCGGGGTCACTGTTAAGCCACGTCTGGGCTATTTCCCGGCTCCCCAGCGGGGTCACTGTTAAGCCACGTCCGGGCTATTTCCCGGCTCCCCAGCGGGGTCACTGTTAAGCCACGAGACTGTTTTCTTTGTCACTACAGTCATCTCTTTCTGCCCTGAGTTTACTCAGCTGACGTGAAAATTCAACAAAAAAAAACAACTGACATCCACGGGGCCCAGCGATGGGCTCCGTTCGGTGCCGAGCACCGTCCCGCCTCTCTACGAGTCACCGCCAAGGGCAGCGCCGCCGCCAGCTGCGTTTCCCCCTGCGAAGCGTGGGGAGATTCCCGGAGGCACCGGCGACGCCAGCCGCTGGATGGAGCGCACGTGCCCGGGGCTTCCCCTTCGTCACCCCGAGCAGGAAGGGCACTAAATACGTGGCGCAGGCCCCCGCCTCTCAGGAGGAGGGGACGGACAGACCCGGGGTTTTCCCATGCGCCTCCTCTTGGGACCTCACAGGGCTGCGGCCACGTGTTGCTGCCGCGCTGTGGGAAACCGTCCGTGCCATGGAAGACACAAGGAAACACCTCAGAGTTCACAGTCTACACCTGACCATGACGCTCTGGCCGGCGTGGACCTCCCTGGGCCCAACACGAGACAGGATGATGAAGACTCGGTGCGCGCGGCTCTGTAAGGAAGGGGCAGCAAACGTGACTGAAAAGAGCCACAACCATGCTTCGTTTCAGGGCGAACTCTCAATCCTTGGTCCGGCGACGATTTTAGGATGAGTGCATTTTAATACCAGTTGTCACAGGACCAGATCTGGGAAATTCAAAATGCCATGCCACGGACAGACCCCTTCGGCAATATCCCAACAGACGGCACCTCGCCTTGCTTTACTCCCCCAAAATGATGGCTTCCTTACGTGGTAAACAGAGGCACTGGCCGCTGGCCCGTGCTGGAAGGCCCTGGTGTGAGGGACTCGTCTGTGAACCGTGTCCCGGATGTCAGCCACGGGTTTCCAAGATCTCTGGGCCAGAGCCCGGCTCCTCCTCTGACCGCCTGCTGTGCTCCCGAGGGCCGCCCCGCCCCGCCCCCGCCCTGCTCACTCTCCTTCCGCACCTCTGGACCCTCTTGCCGGGATTACTTATATTGTGTTGTTGCACGGTATTTTCCAGTCGCCCATTCAATTTCAGGTTTTAATGATGGATTACACTTACCTGGGTTTTTAAATTATGTCAAAGAGGCTTTCTGGGAATTACGATTTCTTAATTAACTCATCTTCTTAAACTCAGTAATACTCTTTATATTCATAAAATGAGCTCGGGAACAATGAGATGGCATTTAAAATCTGCAAGCAAGTAACTGTTTAAAGGTTGTGACTAATTCTGAGGGCTTTTCCCTTCCAACACCCTAAACTGGCTGCTGTAGATGGGGTGCTGAATTCACTGCTCTGAACCGGCGTGGGGAGGGGTCCTTTCTCAAGCGCTCCATCAGACGGTGAACCACCCCAGGCTGTACGATGCCAGCTGTGCCCAGGAGGGCGGGGGTCTGGCTTGAGGAGACACCAGGATGCCCATGTCACAGGTCTTGGGCAAAGCAAGGAGAAGACAGAGCATACGATCTGACCTGTTCTGGAATCCTTTATGAAATCCCACAAGCTCTCTTTGCAGAGTTTAGCACAACCTGGTTTTTATCTAGACCCTAAAATTCCACATCTTCTGAGAAGACCTCTAATTTAAGAATAATTATGTAAAATCTCTTCATCAAGTCCACATCATTTAACTAAGAAATACTTCAAAGCCTACAAAAAAGTACAAGAAATAATCACACACCACCACCACCACCACCAATCAGGTCTGTGTCAGACCTTGAGGAACCATCACACGCCACAGGGGAAGCTCCTGGGCCACCCTCTTCCATCCTGGCTTCTTCCAGCACAGCAGAAACCACGACTTGGAAATGGGTTTGTGTGTCTTCTCTCTTCATTTTCCTGCTTACTTTCCCCATGGACACATAAACAAAATACAGGATTCGAGAGTATTTTACAACATCATCCAAACGGTACCATTTAGTAAATATCACTCTTTGTGATACTCACAAATACTCTCTCTTTGCAGACACCTAACTCTTACGTTAGATGTTTGTCCATGGGGATATGGATATACGGTTTTTCACAGGATCACACTGTTGGAATATACCACGATTTACATATTTTTCCTCTTATCATGGGACGTTTTGGTTTTCTTTCATTTGCTTTTGCTTTCCCCCCTTTTGAACAATACGGCGGTGGATATCCCGCGTGTTTTCCTCAGGGACATGTTCAAGAATGTCTCCAGGGGATTCACCTAGAAACAGCAAATTCACTTCAGGCCTTCCCTGCACACGAAACAAAGGATAAGACGTCCTCTGTGATTCTCAGTCTCCCGGTGATGGGATCTTGGCTCCCAGAATAGTGTTAACGACGAAAAAGTAAATACTTCCTGGAGAACCGTTCGTATAATTAAAAAGTGACCCTTCAGTTCCTGCACTGAGTAAGTCTTGAAGTTATCACTAAAAATGATCAGCATCAGTCAGTGAGGGAGCAGCAGAGCGTCGAGGGTCATGGATGACTCCAGAGAAGAGAGCGGAGAAACCCAGGTCTGGGTGGGGGAGGGGGAGGCGAACGGAGCAGCAAGAGCCCAGCCCTGGTGCCCCGTGGCAGCCTCACGATCTTCTGGTTCCCAGTCTTCCGGAGAACACGTCTTCACAGACGGAACACACCCCTCACCCCCCCACTTCCCTTCTCGCTCAAGTCTTCTTCACAACCACTCAATCTGCCAAATGGAATGCTCTCCTTTGAGGTCCGAGGTGCAGGAAGAGGCTTTTTCTCTTGTTCTAAACCTCTGATTTTCTTCTCCTCAGCTGCATCCCAATGTCCCTCCTTAAAGTACCCTTCTAAAGAGTTTTGAAGCAAAGTGTATAGAGAAGCAAGGGTTGAACAATTGCTCTACAAAATGGCTGTTGTTTCTCTCCGTGGTCAAACCAAAAAGGCAACCCTAGCCCTGCGGCCTTCTTGCGGACAGCTAGAGGTGACTCCAGCCTTCAAATCTCTCCTTGTCCCTGGTTTCTTTGCGAGCCCCGTGGCTCCCCTGCCCAGCCCTGTGACTGAAACCTTGCAAAAGACTCCAGCGAGGCGTTGGAGTCCTTGGATATCTGCCCAGTTAATAAGAAAACAGTAAAGGCCATGGTGAAATAACCAAACTAATTAGCCCCCTGCAGTTTGAGAAAACTAAAAACTCCAGGGCAGAAACTCACACATTTCAAAATTACCAGAAAAAGGAAGGCAGGAAGGAAGGCAGGAAGGCAGGAAGGAAGGCAGGGGCGCCATTTCTACCTTCACAGCAGTGCACGTCACCGGTGCAGCATGGGTTCAGAGAGTAGGAAAAGCCACACGGTAAGGGAACTATCACAGCTCAAAGAAATAAAAATATCAAAGATGACAGAGGTCACAGAATGGGATGTCAAACGTCCCAAACAAGGAGCACAAGGCAACATGGTGTGAAAGAGTAGGAGGGACACCCTTAGAGGACAGACAGATGACATACTCTTGAAACATGGGAGAAAACTCAGGATTAGACCCAGGGGTATCACCACCATCATCCCCATCTTCATCCCCATCCCCATCATCATCGCCATCGGCTTCATCACCATCTTTGCCATCAGCATCATCATCACCGTCATCATCACCACCCTCATCTTCAACACCAGCATCACCATCACCACCATCACCACCATCTTCCTTACCAGCATTGTCGCCGACACCACCATCATCACTACCATCACCACCATCAGACCATCATCTTCATCACCACCATCACTACCATCACCACTATCACCACCATCAGACTGTCATCATCAACCACCATCACCACCATCATCACCATAACCATCATGACCATCACCACCATTACCATCACCACCATCTTCCTTACCAGCATTGTCATCGACACCACCATCATCACTACCATCACCACCATCAGACCATCATCTTCATCACCACCATCACTACCATCACCATCATCACCACCATCATCATCATCACCACCATCATCATCTCCTCCACCACCACCATCATCACCATAACCACCATGACCATCACTATCATCTTCAACACCAGCCTCATCATCACCAACGCCAACATCACCACCATTGCCACCATCGTCATCGTCACCATCACCGCCACCACCACCACCCGACAAAGCACTCTGCCAGCCATACTCAAGAAAACAGCTCATCAGGCTCTCAGTATTTGCCTGCACTACCCTGCCTCACCGTGACGCCCCAGCCGCTCAGAGAACAGCAGTGGCTCACCCAGGGCAAGAAGAGCCGACCAGGGCTCCACCCCTCCCACCCATTTTCTCAGGCCTCACACAGAGAGGGAGCGTGGCTATTTCCTATCCTGACTGAGGCTAAAATCCCAATGCCGCTCAGACTCTCTGTCCTCACCACTCCACGCGCGAGTGGCTTCACCTCTAAGGGGTTTTGTTGCCGTGGGAGAGAGACAGGAAGGCAAGAGAGACCCTTACCTATAAGGTCTCACAGCAGACATAGAGCAAACAGGCCCCAGGGCTGCAGAGTCAGCTGAGAGTCAGGGGCTTGGGCCCACCTGCCCTCTGCAGGAAGGACTGGCCATTCTACACTGACAGCCTCCCCTGGTGTGGGTTAAAACAAAGCTGGTCTCTGCACATACAGAATCCTGGAAGGCACTGGCCTCCTCCCCACAAATGCTAGTGAGGCCCTACTGTGCGCACAGTCCTGGCACTAACAAGAGAGGGGGTCCTTCCTGGAAGGGGACAAGGAATGGAAGAAAGACCAGGTGCTGCACTGGGGAACAGGTGCCAGGAGGTAACAGACCCCCGAGGAGAACTGGATTTAAGACCATCAGTGCTGATGGTGGAGGAGGAAGCACACCTACTGTGTGCTGGGCACTGGGGCCGTGCTTTACACACCTGTCATCACAGTGCGTCCTTAGGCTAACCCATGGGGGCGGCGGGGGCCCTGTTGACCCCTGCTGGGTAGATAAGAAAGACGACGGATCTTCTGGACCTCAAGCCAGGAAGGGGGTCATTTTGGGTCTCATGGGATTTAGACAGGCCAAGATGGAGAAGGCACCCCAAAAAGGAGATGCCCCCAGCAGGGGAGATCAATAGAGCCACACCTTCCTCCAGGACACATCCAGGGTAGGTAGGGAGGAAAAGGCAGGCGAGCCGCTACGAAGCAACCGTGGCAGGGGCCGGGGTTCTGGTTTCATTGAGAGACAGGCTGAGTCGGGGCTAACTGTCCACAGACACGCACATCTAGCTCCAGGATTAGAGACAGAGTCCCCAGGTACAGACAGCAGCGGGGACCAGCTCCTACCAAAGTCACCCTGGAAATGCCCACCCACCCGAGACAGGAGGCAAGAGCCCTCTATGTCTTGCTCCCAAACACTGCCAGGAGTACACTGTGGCCTCCGGCTCCTGGGCCCGGACGCCGCGCAGGTGCGACCCCCCGCGTGCTGCGGACATCACAGAAGCACAGGAAAAGTGCAAGTAAGATTTCTAAATATGAGAACAATCCGCCGGGATCTTACAGAGCTCTGTCTGCGTCTTACTCCTGAGTTTCCCAACAAGAGAGGGTAATTCCCTTCCCTCTCCCTTGGACCGGGTCACGGCAACCCGGGCTGTGCGGCGGACCACAGACGGAACTGCTGGCTCGCACCTGCCCGTCCTCCCAAACTGGTTGGGCCACCGGGGGGAGAATCGGTAGAAACACAGTGACATCCATCCACAGCCACGCAGCCTCTGCTCGCGCCGCCACGTAGGGGCTGTGCTCAGCCCAGACCCCCCCACGGGAGAGGGAACTGCCGGATACGCTTCATCTCATCAGCGCCCGGAGCTGCGCTATCGCCACCGCCGTGCGTCTTAACAAGACGCGGGATGCCTCTTGCATCTACCAAGGGTCTTTGAGTCTCCACAGTGATGGAAGGCTCCGGGGCTCCTGCACCTGCTTTGGTGGGGGGGGGGGTCTGGGGGTCCAGCCTCGTTGTCCTTCCAGGCGTGTTCCCTGACGGGGTGTGGTCTTCCTCTCTACACCTGGAAGGCCCGTCTCCTTCCCACACCACAAGGCAAGTGCCCTGCGGGGGTGGGGGGAGGGGCACCCCCTCACGGTCGCGTCGAGCTCCCGAGTCCCGGACAAGAGGAGGCCGGGCGAGCCCAGGGAGTCGTGGTATCGCGTGAGGCCCCTCCACCCAGCGGGGCTGGCTGCCTCCTGCGTGCCAGGCACTGGGCAGAGAGCAGCCGGCACACAGGCGCGTCTCTGCCACCGTGCGTCCCTTCGCGGGGAGCACAGCAGACAACAAACCAACCTAGTGACAAGGGGGCGGTGTTAGGGTCGGACACGCGCCCTGCAGCCTCAGGAAGACCACGGGCGCAGGGAGCGGCGCGGGCGGCAGGGCTCGGGGGACCGCTTCAGACACGCGATACCCAGCAAGGGGGCGTCTGAGCAGAGTCCCGAGAGGACACCAGCTTCAGGGAGTCGGGGGAAGGGCACCGGGGCCGTGCAGAATCACTGGGCGGGCTGACTCCCGCAGGGGTGAGGGGCGGGGAGCCGGGGGAGACCGGCGGGGTCGTGCACGTGAAGGGGTGTGCGGGTCCCATTCCGGGCCGCGGGAGCCGGGGTCCTGGATACCAGGCGTTATTCCAGCAGCTTCACAGAAATAGAACTCAGCTGCCATCAGGTTCACGCTCTGAAAGTGAACGTCTGACTCTTGGTTTCAGCTCAGGGCACGATCTCAGGGTCACGAGTTCAAGCCCCGTGTCGGGCTGCTAGCTGGGGCTTAAGATCCTCTCTCCCTCTCCCTCTCCCCACCCCCCAGCCTTGAGACGGAAAGTACACGGTACAGTGGTTTTTAGTTCACGTAGAGAGCTGTGCCGTCATCACCACTAATTCCGGAACATTCCACCATGCCGTCACAGTCTCTCCCATCGCCCCATGGCCCAGTGCTGGCGAGCACAGACCCATCTTCTGTCTCTAGAGACTCGCCTGTTCTGGACCCTTCACAGGAACGGAGGCCGCCCCGCAGGGTCTGCTGCAGGGCTGGACCCCACCGAGCAGGACGCCTCCACGCCTCACCCTTGCTCCAGTGCGTCGGGATTCACTCTTTGTTATGAGCAAATGACGCTCCCCTATATGCGTTCACCGCGTTTTGTGGGCCCAGTCACCCACTGACGGCATCCAGGCGGTTTCCTCTTGCGCTGCTACAAGCGCCGTGCCCCAGTCTGTGCGGACACAGACTTCCTCCTCTTGGGTGTGTCCAATGGTCATGGGAAGCCTCTGGGTTCACCCTTAGGAAGTCTTCGGGACTCGGGCTGCTGGGCGGAGACCAGCTCCGGACAGTGCACGGGGGCTAACGGCTGGCTCCGAGGCCCACCCTTCAGTCTGGAATGGCGAGGGGCCCAGGGCGCGGCTCACAGACGCATTTGGGAAAGTGTGACATGGGGGATGGCAAGCAAGGGCATCGCGACAACTGGGTTCTTAGGTGGGAGCCAGTGCGACCCGGAGGCCATCTTGCCACGGGCTCTGCAGCCCAGGTCGGCAATTCTAGGGGACAGTTGGGGCATGTGAGTATGTGTGTCCGTACATACACGTGCAAACATAGACACACGTGTGCACACACACCTCACACGTGCACACACATGCTCAAATGCACATGTATGTAACACAGAAAGACACAATTCACACACTTACATGTCTGCACACAGGCGCACACACGTGATGCCACACACAGATACACGCACAGGCATGTGCACACATATCTAGAACACACACATGCAGACAAACACATAGACACAAACATGCGTGCACACACAGGTGCATACAGTACACACACACATACACACACAAGCACACTTGGATCCTTCCCTGACGAGCTCTGACCCAGAAGCTCTGCGAGGGTCCTGGAGTCCGTCAGGCTTGTCCGGCACAGCCAGGCATGGGAGCCACCGGCCATCCTTTGGGCGAGGAAACTAACAGCCTGAGGCCAGGGCACACCCCACATAGCATCCTGCCCGGGTGAGGGGCCAGGGGCCGGTGAACGAGCTTGTGGTCAGCCCCGCCTTGCCCTCAATAGCCCACCACGCCCACGACATGACGGCTGAGGCTCAGTGGCACAGTGGGGAGGGGGCACACAGATGTCACCAGGCGTGGCGGCGGGACACCCAGGGAGAGAGGGGGACACCGAGGGAGACAGAAGTACACGGGGGCTCCCACGGGTTCCTCTGCCCCGGGGCTCTCACGGAGAGGATCACAGAGCAACCGCCTGAGGCCAGTCTCCTGCCACGGGACACACGGTCCCAGCTGTGAGCAGAGCCACCGGGGGCCCGGCTCTGGCCCGTCAGGTGCAAACAGCAGAGACAGCACCCGGACTGCGTGCAATCCTAAATGCTTTAGCGGCAAGTTAGAAAACAGTCAAGCTAAAGGGGGAGTGTGTTTTACTCGTGTATTTTATTTAGCCCAATGCAGCCAACCCAGTATTGTTGATGCGAGCATCCTACAGAGATGCGGCGAGAGGGTGCTGTTCCCTCTGTCCTCACGCTGAGCCCTGCTGTTCCCTCTGTCCTCATGCTGAGCCCTGCTGTTCCCTCTGTCCTCACGCTGAGCCCTGCCGCTCCGCCAGCCTCCTCTACCCGCCGTGCGGTGCTCCCTGTGCTGGCCAGCCCGTATGGGATGGCGCCGAGCTCGTGCTCCGGGAGCATCGCTGGAGGCTGGTGCCCTGGTTTTGAGGTCGGGGCAGAAAAACTCCAGCTCTAAAGACAGTGGGGCGGGGAGCGGCACTTCTCAGCGAATCCAAGCTGGTCAGTCCCGGGGCCTCCCCGGAGCCGGAGGGCGGAGGCTGAGGTTACAGGGAGCGAAAGTCCTGCCGCCTCAGACCGTGCTGTGCTTCCCCTGAGCACAGACTTGGGCGCATGTGCCACTCCACCGCCCGCAACTGTGAGATTGCGGGTGGGACTTGACCTCTCTGAGCCTGAAGGTCACCAGGAGAAAGACATTTGTGCCCATCCCTCAGCTTGGCAAGACTTCCCTAGGGTTCCATGTGACACACACGGGGCCCGTCAGGTCAGATAAGCTTTTATAAGGAGCAGGACAGGGTTCAGGAGGCAGCAGCAGGAGGGAGGCGGGGCGGGGCGGGGCGGGTGGGGAAGGATCGGATGCGCCCCTGGGCAGCACAGCCCAGAGCACGTCTTGGGTTCAGGCCCGCTGTGGGGGGTCCAAGGAACTTGTCCACTTCCCCTGCCCCTACCCCCCCTCTAGAGCCTGTCTGCACCCTGAGCTGTGGCCGCAGCCCTGTCCCCAAGCTGGGCAGGTGTGTCGTCCAGAAGAGGAAGGTCTGCCCACCCACAGCCCAGGGCAGTGAGGACCTGGCCACCATCCCACCTACTCACGACCCAACACCAGCCCCACAGCTTCTAGGCCCTGGGAGCCCCTGCAGAGCACAGCAGGCAGGTGCCCGCCCCGGCACTGACCATCTAGGGCAGGAGGACCCCAGAGAGGAAATGGTAGCCATAGCAACTGCTCAGGGCGAGGACAGGTGCCCTGGCTGCAGGGGCAAGGGAGTGGGGGTGAGGAGGGGCCGGCTGGAGAGCTGGAGAGCTGGAGAGCAGCTGGCGGTGGGTGGCCTCCCAGAGGGAGGGAACAGAGGACCAGGGCGCGTCTGACAAGAGCAGAGACCAGAACAGTCCAGCTAGGACGGAAGGGTGGGAGGTCTGCCTCTATGTAACCTCCAAACTCCAACAGTGCCCAGGCCACCCAAGCACCTAGCAGGTGTCCCCCCTGCCCCCCGAGCTGGGCCGAGTAAACCCAAGCCCCCTTTGGTGGGCAGCAGGAGGGCTGGGTCCCCTTTCTGGTCTGGAAAGGTCCGGCTCACACATCACACCTGTTGTCCTCCCCTAGCTGGATGCCCCCTGCCACCCAGCCACCTCATGCTGCTCCCCGGCCCGTCACTGAGCGTCCCCAGGCCTCCATGGTGCCGCGGGCCAGGCACGCAGCACAGACTTAACTCCAACCGCTCTGACCCGGGGCCTCGGCATCATCACACGCTTCGCCTGAAGTGCCGACCGGCGGCTTTGGCGGACGTGCTGGGCGTCTGCAGTCACAGAAGTCGGCTCTGCTGCCCACAGCCTGTGCTCCTGTCCTGCCATGGGCCCTGGGCCACCTCCACCTGCACACGGGCCGCGTCTCAGGCTGCGCCGCGTTGGCCTCCCTTAACCAGCCGGACACAGCCCTGCCTGCTCCTTCCGCCACCGGAGTAGTAAATATGCCCCCACTGCTGGGGGCTCATTCAGCCAGCCCCACGGACACTCCACACAGCCGCACCCCTGCCCCACGGACACTCCACACAGCCGCACCCCTGCAACACCTCCCCCCGCCCCAAGGGATGGCAGCTTAGACTGGGCCAAACGTCCCGTGTGCACACGTGTGTGTGCGTAACTGTGCGTGGGGTCGCACCTGCCCTGGTTTCTTCTCTTTATCCGAGATGCTGAAATGCTCCTGGAAATGATCCCTGCTCTCGAAATCCCTGCCAGCAGTCTCCACCCAGGCGGGCCTCGCAGGACAGCACTGCCCTCTCCACACACGAGTCTGACCTGGTCCAAAAATACAGACTCCCCGGCGCGCGGAGGAGGGGCTGAGGCTTTGTTTCCGGAGACGCCGGGCAGGACGGCGTGGAAAAGGGAAGGGGCCTCGGATCCGTGTGGCGAAGAACACTGAGGTCACAGGCTTGTCCCGAAGTAGCAGGTGTCTGAGACCACAGGGCGGGGCCCGGGAGGGCTGGGGGGCCCGCGGCAGGGAGAGAGCGACACCCCGGCCCATCTCTGGTCATGGGATGCTCGAGTGAAGAGCCCGGAGCATCACAGAGGGAGGGGCGGCCCGCCAGCGTTCCCGCGTTAGTCTCGGGCAGAGCCCGTGTGCAGGCTGAGCCCTGGGCCATCCCCACGGCAGCAGGAAGCCCGTCTGAGGGCTGGTCTGAGGGCGTACAGCCCAACAGATGACGCTGAGACCTGCGATGGCTGCCGGCCCCAGGGACACATCAAGAACCCCACCCCCATTGCAGTCAGAGAGGAAGGAGACCCCAGGGTGGTACCCACCTCCTGGCTCAGGGGGTCCCGTGGGACGGCTGCGAAGGGGACTCTGACCCTGCAAGGTGGTCTCAGTGCTCTGCACCCCGCCCCCTCCATCCGGATCCCCGCCTGGTGGGCCGGCATCAAGGGAGGCCTTGGGTTCTCTACAGACACAGCGGCCTTAGGGGCTCTGAGCCCACAGCCACAGGGCAGCTCAGGGCCTGGAAATACGGGGTTTCCTTCCGCTACTTCGCTGACTTGGCTCTGCGCTCCCGACCTCTCCCCAGGGAGGCCCTAAGACACGCCTACGTTCCAGCAGCCTCTGCAGCGCTCAGAACAGTGACGGCAGCAGGCGGGAAGGTCTTGTCACCGTTCAGCAAGGGCGGCATAGCTTCTCGGTGCGTCTGTGTTACCACCGAGGACCGGCCTCAGCCCATCATGGTGCCCGGCCCCGGCCCTGGCTCTGCCGATACACAACGGGAAAGCCGACAGACACCAGCACGGTCCCACGCGGGGCCTACAGTCTCGGGTCTCTTGGAAGAGTTTATGCCTGCCCTCGACAAATGCTGACCAACAAATGAACACTGGTCGTGTCTCCAGTTCCCGTTATCAAGAACCCACTGGTGAAGACGGCTGCCCGGGAGCGCCTGCGGGCTGAGTTTCTGGAGGGCGCTGCTGGACCACGGGCTGTGTCCACGGCGCCATAGCAGATACTGTCAAATAACTTCCGAAATTTTGACCGTAAACCTCCACCAGCCGCCTGTACGAGGGCCGACCCCCCAATCTCCGCACCCGGCACCCCGTTTTCCTCCCTGCCAACCCAGGTGGAGAAAGGGTGCATCACCGTGTTCTTCGGCGTCATGGTGCACGGGAGCCCCTCTGGAAGTCGGCTCAAGCAGCTAAAACCCCTCCCCCTGAACCGTGGGTGCATGAAACCATCGCTTCTTCACCTCCCCCACCCCGCCGTCTGCACCAATATGAGCCCTGGTCTCCTCTCATTGATTCTAAAAAGCTCTTTACTTATTAAAAGCCCCATCCAATATAGTAAGGACATTTTCCCCAAGTGCCTATTTTTTTCTGTAAAACTTGAGCAGCACGCTTTCAACAGTCGGGAACTTTAATTGTCACACGGTCGAACGTCACGGCCTTTCCTCACGTGGCTTCTGGGCACATGGACTTCTCAGATAAACTAGGAGACTTCCAGCGGACGGGGCCAGGCAGCACCCCCAGGGCCCGAGGGCCACCCCCCCTTCCCCTCTGCCACGGGACCCCTCAGGGAGAGAAGGAGCAGGGTGGCCGCTCTCGCCTGGTCACGGCGAGTCCCAGGCCTTCCAGCCGGTGAAGCTGCAGCGGACAAACCAGTCATCTGGAAATGACACACAGGAAGGCGACAGAACGGCCAGGTCGTCGCCGCCGGCCGCCTCTCGGTTCTTCAGAAGCCGGCGGATTACCGAGATGAGAAGTCATAAGAAGCAACATGTCTTGTGTCTGGTGACGTCTTCTCGCCACTGACAACCAAATAAATTTTTCTTGCGAGGAAGTGAAAAGCCACTCTTTTTTGGTGACCGATTCATGTGACCTAATACGGAAAAGGCTCTGTCCTGTGCAATCTCACCCCAGAACGCTCCGGGAAGTGGTCCGCTCACCCTGAACGCAGCAACGCCGAGCCTACAGCCTGCTCCCTGGGCGGCCGTGGCACCTTCCAGAACTCCCAGAAGCCTTCTGGGCCGAGGAGACATGTTTTACAGACAGTGTAATTTTAATACTGATTACACGTCCTTACACGGAATCGTAGGAAGATGGTCATTTACTCCATACGTTGTGACTCGCTCGGACGCCCACCCACCCCCTCCAACTGGCCCAGACAACAAATGGGCTTGCATTTCCACAGTGCTCAGAAGCCACATGGCACATTGCAGAGAGAATTGTGTATTTCATAAGAATAATCCTTTATTTTTTTTCATCTAGCTTCCTGATCTGCAGGCAGTTTTACACGAGTGAGCCAATATAGTTCAAAACATGTCACTCACTCATTTGTGCTTCTGATATATATTCACGGAAACCTTCCAGGTGCTCAATGTTGGGCGAAGCCCTTCCTAAAACAAGCCACTCACGGGAGGGGTCTGGACAGGACTACTCATTACCACCTACGTGAAGATTCCGCGACAGGAATGAAAAGGAAGGGGCGACCTCGTCCCTTCACTGCATCTGTCCCCTCACGTGAGTGCCTGGAAACAGAAGGGGACAGCATCGTTACAGCAAGTCCCCCCGCTCGGTGTCCCTCCGGGGTCTGTCTGGATCTTCAGAAAAGCAGCCACTTGATCTCTGACGGGCTGGCGACGGCGCCATCACCATGGGGCAGCGGGCGTGTGGGGACGCAGCGTTGGGTGGACCAGGACACCGCGGGGAAAAGAAGGTCCAAGCTGTTCGATGACGCAGCTGTGACAGCGGCAAAGGTCTTGTCTAGATTTTCTGGTAATTTCCTGACCAAGACGGTTGACGCTCCCAGAGGCAGCCCTGCAGAGCCCGTGGCTGCCACTGCTTCACGGAAAGAGCCGCGTGGAGCAGAGAAGACCAGCACCGTGTCTCTTCCTACGCCCGGGACGCGCCTGTGGGTAGAGCACGTCACCCGCCTTCCTGTGCGCGCCTCTCCCCAACCTGCGCCAGCGCCCCCGGGCCTTTGCACTTACTGCGAGACACAAACTCTGTCCCCCACACCTGCTCCTTCTGTCCCAGCCCCGGACGGACGCCAGAGGCCGCTGCCAGGCCGAGCTTCCTGTCCCTCCTGAAACAAACGCCCCCCCCCGCTGATGCTGCACAGTCTTAACTCCTCACTCACCTTTTGTCAGAAAAGAGAAATTCCGAGGCGCCGCGCTCTGCAGGTAAGGGAACGTTAATGGGATTTATAAGAGCAGCTTCCCACGTGACGGGAAGTGCGTCGGCGGACTTTGCTCATGCGGACGTGACGTGGACCCTGGGAACGTCGGGGTCCCCTGAACAGCTTCAAGAGACTCCGTGTGAAGCAGCACGAAAGCCGAGGCTGCTCTTTCAGCGACCCCTTATTAACGACCCACACAGGACCATGAGGTGTGATGTCAGGAGGCCCCCGAACCCCCAAGCCCACTGTCCTCTTTTCTGCCGGCTGACTCTGCCCGGAACCGGGCACAGCCCCTGCCCGCCTGTGT
Source organism: Mustela nivalis (assembly GCF_964662115.1). NCBI lineage: Eukaryota > Metazoa > Chordata > Mammalia > Carnivora > Mustelidae > Mustela > Mustela nivalis. Next base: position 141,581,954 of record NC_139027.1, on the reverse strand, counting down.
CCTTGAGCTTCCGCGGAGGCCCGGGGGGAGGGGCACAAAGCTCCTGCGGCTGATCTGAGGCTCCGGCAGACTCTGGCCCTGCCCGCACCCCGTGAGCCGTGTCAGAAGCCAGGACTCACCGAGCTGCTTCCTCTCTGTTGAAAAAAGCTCACCGGTGATCCCGCATCTCCCTATCTGATGGCCTTCCGGAGAGATCCACGGCCCAGAGCTCTGAGAGAACGAACAGGTACGTCCTCTCTGGGCGCCGGCCGCTCTCCCTCTGCTCCCCGTTCGCACGCGTGGAGGGGCAGGACGCTGCGTTAACAACATCCGCCCAGGTTCGTGTCCGTCTGGAAGCTCAGGACGTCCGTCCTCTGGAAATACGGTCCTTGCAGATGTGACCGAATGAAGAGGCCGCTGCACCAGGTTAGGGTGGGCCCCAATCCAGTGGGCAGTGTCCCCCTGAGAAGAGGGAAATCTGGAGGCAGTGTCCTCTCAGACACGGGGAGGAAGTCGTGTGCCGAGGGAGGTGGGGGCCCGAGGGACGGTCACCACGCCGAGGGGTCGCCAGGGCCTCCGGCTGTCCCTGAAGCTGGGAGAGGCAGGAAGGACCCTCCCCCGTGGCTTCCAGAGGGTGTGCAGCCCCGCCCACACCTGGACTTCCCACGTCTGGCCTCCAGAGTCGCGGGACAGAACACGTCTGTCCTCAAAGCCACCGAACGCACGGGGATGTGTTCGAGCAGCCGGGGGTGCCCACGTAGCCGGTCCCAAGTTGGCATCCCAGCTCCTCCAGGAAGGCCTCCTGGGCTCAGGGCACAGACAGAGCCTCCATCACGGGCCTCCCCAAGCCTCAGGGCACCAAGGTCCCTCCACACCCATCCCCCAGGACCGGCACCTGCAGGCCTGGGCCACATCTGGCTACCCCGGGCCACATCTGGCTATCTTGAAGCCTGTCCAGGGCCTCACGCGTTCTCCCAGGGAAGCGGCCGCGGGCGAGGACAAATAGGTTTTCCCGCAGAGATAAGCGGAACACGTACTGGGTCAGGTTCCAGCTGCAAATGCCTCTGTGGTCTCCCTCCGGGTGCCGACCGCAGGGCAACTGTCGTCCCATGACCTGGGGAAAGCAGGCCTGGTCTAGGGGTGGGGCACACAGTGAGCTCCTCTCTCTCTCTCTCCTTCCACGTCTCGAGTTCGCTATTTCCCCAACAGGGAGGAATCAATTGCAATGAGCCTCTTTGAAATGCCCCCACAGATCTACAGCAGACGTAGTTGGCATGTACCAAAGGTCACGAGGCTCAGTTACTCACGTGGCGGGCAGGCCACGCGTCTCCCCCACAACCCCACTGGGGATCAGGACCCAGGACAGCCACAGTCCACGTGACCCACGGTCGCCGTTCAGGAATCCAGAATGAGCTCAGATGGCCTGGTGGCTCGACCCACGTACACACTGGCTGGTTCAGCAAATTACCACCATTGGGCACAGGGGCTGTCGGGCCCGAGATATGTGACAGCATCAAACATCAGATTCAGCGTGTTGCTGTATTCTGTGTTCTATGCACTGTCATTCCGTTGCTCAGACTCACCCACTGCATAGGTCTCTCCCCACAAGTCTGCAAGCGTGGAGGGCGTGGGCACTCGAGGCCGTCCCTGCACGAGGAGCCTCCAAACCTCCATCATGTCAGGTTAACACGGGAATGCTGGAGAGTTCTAGCAGAGGCCAAGCCGAGGAGGGGGACTGACCCTGCCATCCCCCAGCGCCCCAGACTGATGCCACAGATCATTCCCAAGGAGGACAACAGGACACCTGTGCAATTCCGGGCCGTTCCCAGACAGCCCGGCGTCGCGGGGAACTCTGCCCACTCCTGGCTCCCACCTGCCTCCACCAGCCGTTATTAACACTCGGATGCGGGGAGGCGAGGGGCAGGTTGGGCGGCAGGTGCGGGCAGACACGTGGGGCTCCCCAGGTGGGCTTGAACCCACCTCCCGCCCTCATGGGACAACCCCACATGCGCCGGGGCCCGGTGTCTGTATCTGAGGGATGCACCACGGTGACCCGGCCTCTCGACAGACTGGCCAGCACATCAAGGGGATGACAGACTCGTGTTACGTCCTGCCCCGTGCACGGAGCTCACCGGATATACGCTCAGCAAGAGCACGTTCCGTGGTGACAAGCCTCCACGCCTCGCCTCCCCAGCCTCCCCAGCCTCCAGCCTCCTCTCCGCACTTGAAACACAGCTGGGCCGCCTCCTCCTCGTGCTGTCCCGTCTCGCTCTGCGGTGAGTGCTCTGTCCGGGAGCCCTACCCCGAGGAGCGGCAGGAGGGAGGGCACCGCGCTGCGTGGCTGTGCACCCTCCCGTCTGCAAGGCGTGAGGGACTCTGGGAACAAAGCTACTCAGCGCACAGCTGCGTCTTCCCTCAGCCCATACCAGGCCCTTACCTACCGTGGGGACACAGAGGACGAGGGCCTAAGTATGGAAGAGGGGGCCTGGCATGCACCCCAGGACTCACACTGAGGGGCAAACCATGTCACTGTATGACATTTCATGTGGACCAGCCTTTGTCAAGGGACACCAGTGGGGTCTGTACCATCCAGTCACGGCAACAGCCAAGTGCAGCAGAGCCAAGAGCCCCAGGTTCTCCGCACAGTCTGCGTGGGGGTGTCCGTGTGCAGCACGGCCAACAGCCAGGAAGTCACACAGCATCTCCCAGATCAACTCGCTCTGGGTAGAAATCCTCACGTTCACACACACACACATACCTGCGCACACACAACACACATGCAGATGTGCACACACACTCACATGGACGCACACATGTGTGCACACACAGCGACGACACACATGCACACAACCACACTCGCCTACACACATGCACACGGACAACGCACACACACACACCAACACGCACCTACATGTGTACTACACATGTGCATGCAGATGTGCACACACACTCACATGGATGCACACATGCATGTGCACACACAGGAACACATATGCACACAACCACACTCGCCTACACACATGCACACGGACAACGCACACACACACACCAACACGCACCTACATGTGTACTACACATGTGCATGCAGATGTGCACACACACTCACATGGATGCACACATGCATGTGCACACACAGGAACACATATGCACACAACCACACTCGCCTACACACATGCACACGCACGATACACACCCACACACCCACATGCACCTACATGTGCGTACACATGCGTGCATGCAGATGTGTGTGTACGTGCACCAGCACACATGTGCATACACTCACATGTATGCACACATGCACACATGCACACCTACGCCTGTGCACGCATACATACTTGTATGCAAATATCTGTGCACGTGCACACACAGGTATGCACACGAGTTTGTACACACAGCCACACGCATACCGACACACACACTTGCCTGCACATGCACACACACATGCACATGTGCAACTCTTCATATTTCTAAATAGGCTAAGAGAATCTTAGCACCGTCAGCATTTCAAAGCCCACATTTTAGAAGACCTGGAAAAAGAAAAAAACGAAATGGCCGCGATGATTGTGGAGATTTTGGTGACAAGGCGACCACCTTCAGAACTCACAATACCAGCTGTCTCCCCGGGGAAGCTGCAGTTCCCTGGGTTGCTGAGCAGACTAGATTCATTTCCCAGGACACTAACGGGTCTCATTGGCGGAGCTGAATAAACGTCAGAGCTCCCCGACCTCATTCAACCCCCGTTGAGACCGTGGAGCTCCCCCACAACCCCTCTCTCTCTGGGAGTATGCGGTGAGGCTAGTCATAGTTTTTGACCCGCCAGGTCACACTGCCTCATGGAGGATGCTGGTGTCTGGGACCTTGGAGGAACCGGTGAGTACGAAGCTGGGAACAGACAAGGCAAGGGCACCGGCCAGACCAGAGGCCACTCCCCAAAGCCGGGCAGGGACACGTCTCCCGCCCATATGTCCCTTTCTCAAAGCACGGTGCCCACCCCTCCAGCCACCTGCTCATTTTTCCAGTTCCTGCTCAACCATGTTCCCCCACCACAGGACCTTTGCACAGGAAACTGGCTTTCCTCTTCGTGTGTTCAGCTCCTATTCATCTTTCGGAACTCAGCTAAAGCCGGGCTTCCTGCACCTCTGCACAAGGAATATGTTGTGCTGGATGATTCTGTGTTGAGGGGCATCCTGGTACTGTAGCATGTTGGCCAGCCTCCCTGGCCTCTGCCCCCAGGACGTGCACAGGACCCCGCCCCCAGTCTGACTCGAGGTGTTACCAAGTGTCCCCCACCAGCCCCTGGAAGAGGCCACAGCCTCCAGGTTGACCCTGTCTCCTGTCTGTCCCAGCCCTGCAGTCTTCACGGTCCCCTCGCCAAGCTCAAGTTCTCCCTTCACAGGCATTGGCTCCTCTGGTCCCAGAAAGACAGGCACTGCTGGACCACGCAGCTCCCATCTGCCGCATGGGCACCTGAACTATGGGGACCCTCCACAGGGCACGTGGACTGTGAGTAGGGGCCACCCTCAGACACAAGTCAAAGCTCTGGGACCAAAGATTGGCAAATGGGCAAGGAATGAATGAACCCTCAGTTCCTAAGGAGTGGCTCAATTTCCTCGGGTATATCCACTGCTCCCCAGGGACATGGCCATCATGCCCTGGGCATCAACACCTCTTGGTTCTCTCCCTCTGTGGTCTTTCTGGTTAGCCAAAGAAAACCTGTTACGTTTGCAAGAGAGTTCTCTGGGGCTCCCAGCACAAAGGCCCTCCTCCCCCACATAGGTGGTCAGCTGCCACTCATCACTTCCTATGTCTGGAAGAAAAAGGCTCATCTAAAAAAAGAAAAGAGACAAAACCACTTCCCAGAGAGCCCACAGGCCTGGCGGTAGATCGGCCTGGCCTGTCTCACGTGGCCGCAAACAGCCCTCCCTTAATTTGCACATGAAATTAACAGCTCCCTCTGTCTGATCCTAAAAACATGATCACACACGTTTATGCACCATGAAAAGTGACGGGGAGCCTCCCAGCAGGATCTGTCTACACTGGAAACACTGTGCCAGGGGCAATCCGGGGGCAAGCAAACACACCAGAGGGAAGGATGCCCCTGGATGAAGGGGGGGCAGGGCTCCTGGCAGCCACCTGGGCCTCCCCCTGATAGCCACTCCCCAGCCCGCCCCCAGGCTCCCGGCCCTGCGGGCAGCGGGAGAGTCGCCGCCAAGCATCAGGCACGATGATCGCTGAGCAGGTCCCCGATCTGACACTCGGGCTGAGCCGGCGCCGGCAGTACGCGGGGTGAAGAAGGATG